>NW_025394334.1:0-6624 GCF_016433145.1 Gracilinanus agilis
TCTTCTTCTTCTTCTTCTTCTTCTTCTTCTTCTTCTTCTTCTTCTTCATTATTAACAATATCTACAGTTTCATTATCTATTCCATGTGCTAATTTAACATGAGAAAAGTGATACCACAAATCTCTACCTAAAACTTTTACAGAAAATGGTGAAACTAATACAACTGTATAAGGACCTACCCACTTTTGTTCTGTTGCTGATGTTTTGGCAAATTTTTTCACATAGACCATATCACCTGATTGAAAATTATGAAGAGAATAATCCAATGGACTATATTGAATTAATACTCCCATATCTTGTAATTCTCTTAGCCTCTGCTGTAAAGCACTTAAATATGAAGCAATTTGGCAATCACCTCCTAAGAGTGATGCATAAACAGCCTTACAAGTTTTTGCCTGTAGTGGAGCATGTCCAAAGAGCATCTCATACAATGATATATGTAGACCCGCTCCTGGTCTTGTATGTAGGTAAAACAAAGCTATGGGAAGAATCTCTGGCCGTTTAAGATGAGTTTCAGCACAGAGTTTCCCAACCATAGTCTTGAGTTCCCTATTCATACGCTCCACCTGACCTGAACTTTGCGGGTGATAAGGAACATGATATTTAGGTGTTACTCCTAGATTCTCATAGACTCTTCTAAGGATATCCTGTGTGAAATGAGATCCTTTATCCAAATCTATGGTTAAAGGTACACCAAATCTAGGCACAATTTCCTTGAGTAACACTTTCACCACAAAACTAGCTGTATTGGTATTTGATGGAAAAGCTTCAGGCCATTTAGTTAGTTTATCGACTATCACAAGACAATACTTGTATCTTCCAGCTTTAGGTATACAGATATAATCAATCTGCAAACTCTCAAATGGACAATATGCTAAAGGTCTACCATGCAAACTTTTCTTTTTGAATGCACTTTGATTGAACTTTTGGCAGACTGGTCAGCTATTACAGATCTTATTTGCAACAGTACCAGGAGCAACCCATTGTCTCCTGATGGAATCCACAACAGCTTGTGTACCAAAATGACCTTTTATGTGGATGGCTTGACACAAATAGGTATACAAATCTTTTGGTAACAATGGTCTTCCTGTATCAGTGACCCATATCCCATGTTCTTTCCTAGCTCCAAATTTATCCTTCCATTTCTCGATATCTGAGTCTATATAAGCTTTCTCTAGATCATCAGAATCAATTGAAGTTAAATTCATTACATAAATTGGAACATTCTGGGCTGCATACTTCACAGTGATATAAGCTCTGTGATTTCCTTTAGAGACTGAATCTCTACCACGAGTATGACTCCAACAATGAATTACTGCCAGCTGTTTTGGCTTCTGGATTGCTTCTAACAACTCAATTATTATTCCTGCATGAGCTATTGGTTTTCCTGATGCAGTAATAAAACCTCGTTGTTTCCAGATTGTTCCTGTTGCATGGCAAACAGAAAATGCATATTGAGAGTCCGTGTAAATATTCACATTTTTACCTTCAGCTAGAAGACATGCTTGCTTCAATGCCACCAATTCCGCACCCTGAGCACTAAGACTACTAGGTAATGAGCCATACCACAGTGTCTCAAATTCTGTGTCAACTGCTGCACCAGTACATCTGATTCCATTACATAAATATGATGATCCATCCGTGAATAACACCCAGTCTGAATTTTCCAGTGGAGTGTCTTTTAAATCCATCCTAGGCATATCCACAAGATCTACTACCTCAACACATTCATGCAATGGCTCACCATTCTTAGGCAAATCAGGAAGAAGAGTAGCTGGATTAAGTATGCTACATCTCTTCAACTGGATGTTCTCACTATCTAAGAGAATAATTTCATACTTAGCTATTTGTTGGTCTGAATATGCTTGAGTATGAAACTTCCTCATTAGTGCTTCTATCTGATGTGAACAATAGACCATTAAAGGACATCCCAAAACTAGATCAGCTGACTTCTGGACTAACACAGCTGCTGCTGCTACCCCCCTTAGACAGGGTACTGTTCCCGCAGCTATTGGATCTAATCGACAGCTGTAATACACAATTGGATGATAACTTTGCCCAAGAGTCTGTGTCAACACACCAAAAGCTATACCCTTTGTTTGGTTGACAAACAGCTGAAAAGGTTTCTCATAGTCTGGGATTCCTAAAGCAGGTGCAGATAGAATGGCTTCTTTCAGCTTATCCAAGGCTAATCCATGTTCAGGCTTTAGTTTCAGAGGTTCTGGTTCTGTATTCCTGGTCAGATCTATTAAACATTTAGTGATCCCACTATATCCAGGAATCCATTGTCTACAGAAACCAGTAGTTCCAAGAATAGCTCTAAGTTGTTTTTTAGTTTTAGGTGCACTCAATTTCTGTATGTCAGCTATTCTCTTTTGTGTAATATTTCTGGAACTCTCTAACAAAACAAATCCGAGATATTGCACCCTGGGCAAAACAAATTGTAATTTCACTTTGGAGATTTTATGTCCTCGTTTATACAATTCAATCAAAAAAATCTTGCTATCCCTAAGACACATCTTTGCATTTGGGGATGGCAAAAGAATATCATCCACAAATGCACCAATTTACTCTCTTTAAATTTAATAATAATTTTCAGATCTCGATTTAGAATTTGAGAGAACTGAGAAGGTGAGTCGGTATACCCTTGTGGGAGACAAGTCCAGATCCTCTATGTCTTTACCCAAGTGAAAGCAAAGATCTTTTGAGAATCCTCGTGAATTGGTATCGAGAAAAACGCAGAACATAAATCTACCACATTGAAATATCTAGCCTGACTTGGAATGGAAGAAATTATAGCACCTGGACTTGGGACAACTGGATGTGTCTTGATGATGTAATCATTTACTGCTCTTAGATCTTGAATAAATCGGTAAGCAGGTCGCCCATTTTCATCTGGCTTTGGCTTCTTTATAGGCAAAATTGGTGTATTGTACTCAGAAAAGCATGGTATTATTATCCCTTGTTGGATCAGGGACTCAATAATCAGACAAATACCATCTATTGCCTCCTTAGTCAAGGAATATTGAGGCACACAAGGAACTGGTCCTTCCTTTGTCCTCACCCTGACTGGAGTAGCTGATTTTAGCAACCCAACATCTGTAGATGATTTTGACCACAAATCCTTAGGTATATCCTCAGGTATTGGATAGATAGTACCTAAGTCATCCTCTGTACTGCTGGAATCTAAGAAAAGCAATGGAAAGGCCTTCAAAGATTCCTCTGGGAGATGCAAAGAAATATCACCAGATTCAGTACATTGGATTGTAGCCCTTAATTTACACAACAGATCCTTTTCCAAAAGATTCATTGAACATTCTGGAACACACAAAAATGCATGTTCCACCGAAAGTGGTCCTAGGGTTACCATTTTTGGTTGCAATTTAGCTACTTCTGAGTCACACCTGTAGCACCAACAACATCCATTGTTCCAACAGCTCTACAATCCTCAGGAAAGCTTTGCAAAACTGATTTGCTGGCACCAGTATCAACAAGAAGGTCGTAAATCTGATCTCCAATAGTCACAGACATTTATGGTTCAGTACTATTGGGAGGTTGGAAAGTTTCCAACACAGGAGCTAAAACAGTAACATCAGAACAAAGCTCAGCTATTTCCCATCCATCCAAGTTAACATCATCTCGAATTACAGAATTTTCCCAGGATTTTAAACCATTGGTCCTTTTCACCTCTATTCTGGTATCATTGTTCTTATTTACAATCAAATTATCCTTAATCAAATCACAATTGCTATTATTCTTCTTAATCCCACACTTACTAGAACTTCTAACACCATTTACAACACTATTTCTCTTTTTCCCACAATTATTTACAACAGTAATCAAATTATTATCAACACCATATAAACCATCATCAATCTTAATCAAATTATTACCAACACTAGTTAAATTACTACTACCAGTAGGTAAATTACCATTAACATTGGTTAAAGTACTATTTACACCATTACCAGTAGTTAATTCAGATAATTTAACATTTACACTATTTAAATTATCATTAATTCTCTTCAAATTATCATTCACATTGATTAAACTATCATTGATTCCATTTAAATTAATACTGATCAACTCATTACCATTATTAATTAAATTCTTATTATCACTAATCAAATCAATATTAACACCAAGTGCACCATTTCCATTATTCACAATTATATTATCATCATTATCTTTAACACATACAATTTCATCAACATTCACTTTAGTCCCATTACCTTGATCAATCACTCCTGAACTTTGGGCACACCTTCATAATGAAGCTGTCCCTCCATTCATGTTACCATTTTTAACATTCCCCTGTACAACATGACTAAACTTTGACTTTTCTCCTGTTCAAATAAAATCCTGCATCATTGCCAAATTAGGAGCTTGAGCACCTTGACAACATGCATTCTGGCATTGAAACACATTTTGCTGGCCATTTCCATGATTAAAACCATTATTCCAGTTATTTCCCTTGTATCCATAATTATTATTAAACCGATTAAATCCATTGTTATTGTTGTATCTCTGCCCATATGATCTCTTCCTGTATCTACAACCCCTTGCAAAGTGTCCAATCCAGCCACAAACATAGCAAGATTGTTGCCTCTGATTCCTCATGTTTGCATTGCCACTGGTCTTATAATAATAATTATTAATCCTCTTTTCTGCTGCCCTTAATGCTGCCACTGCCTTAATTTCATTTATCTCCTTTTCATTGACTCTAGAATTTGCCTCCCTTAACTGCTTCCTAAGGCTTTCAATAATGGTATCTTTTTCATCACTTCCCCTTTCTTTCTCCTGGGCAAACACATATGTGGCTTTTTGCTTTAACTCATCCAGGCTCAAAAGTTCCCAGTCAGGATAATTATCTGTAAAGAACTTCTTTACCTGGGGAACAGAATTCCTAACAAAAATTCTTTTTACATGGTCCATGGAGGTATCCTCCAATATGTTCATATGTAAATACATTTCAGCTACCTCTATTATCCTATCCAGAAATGTTGCTGGGGTCTCTTGTGCTGTCTGCCTGATTTTCTCAAATTTAGACCATGAATTTGGACGACATGCATTTTTCTCCATGATTTTTATAAAGGACTTTCTTGCTTGTTTTAACATTCAGTATATTGGAACTGAATTGAGGTCCAGTTCCTCCCAGGCTACTGGCCATGGTGTCATCTCCTCTGTGTTCCTGGTTTCTTCAACAAATTTGGCCCTATCGTGATGTGACAAGATCTCACCTAACACATACCAACAATCTTCAAAGTCTGGGTTATGGTGTTTTATAAATGCCTTAAAGATCTTAACAAATTTCCCAGAATCATCTTGGAAATTTGGGATCTTTCTCTTCAAATTTTCCACATCTTCAGATCTAAATCTCATATATTGCTTTACATGGAATATGCCATTGTCACATATGATCAGAAGATCGCAAAGGGGAAAAAGGTTAATAGGTTTTTCACCCTTACTTTGAAGCCTGCTGTTCCAACTCAGCCTTAGATGTAACACTTTTGCCAGAATACCCGTTTGAAAATTCAGCCATGTTGCCAGTATTGGGAGGATCAAGAGGTTGACCAGAAACACTACCATTTTGTATATACAATTCCAAATTATTTAGTTTTATCTGTAATAATTGTAAAATATGCTGAGTTTCAGAATCCCTCAAACACCAGGTCACTATGATCTTAAAACAATATATAATATGAAAGAACATCCACCTTAACTTATACACAAAATAACCAGTAAGGATCAGAATTGGCATATGAGATAACAAATGCAGGATGTTAATGGTTAAAATAGGTTGTGCTATTTCCACATCCATCATCCCTCTAAAATACCTGGGTATGATTTTGAACCACAGGTAAGGGAGAGCCCACACACCTTTCCACAGTGCCAAAAGAACATAATCAATCCAGTCTTCAAATAACATTGTACCCATCATTGCCCAAACCGACCAGCCATACACAAAATCAGTTGTATTATTAGCCACAATTCCTGACTAATAACAATTAAGAACAACAAGCACAAGTACAATTACAATTGAGTAAAAACAACAGAGAACAAAATACAAAAAAAATGATTCAAATCCCTTTCTCTGGGACTACTCCAGGTCTAATAGTATTTTGCCTACCCACAGAGTTTTATGAATGACCTGGGGTAGGAGCTGAACAGCTCTGAGCAGCTCACCACTGGTTGAGAACTTTCAGCTCACACCCAATGGCTGAGCTCCCTCTCGGAATGTCTGGATCCCTTCAGCTTCCTGTGTGTTTCTAATAGCCCAAGAGTACACTTCCTGTCTGTCTCTCTACCCACCCATCTGGGAGTGACAAACTGTAAAAAAAAATGGAGGCACCAAGGATGTTAAAATATAATCTAAATGGTTGTGGGTACACACACTGGGTTGAAGGAGAGACAGGACCAGGATAGGGAGACCAGAGTACACAGCTAAGCTGCTCCTAACTGACAAGAATGGCTGTTGGCCAACTGTCACCACTAGGCCAGAGTCTTTAAAACCAGCAGGCAAGGTAAAAGGCTTTAACAGTTTTAATTATGTTCAACTAAATAAAGGTGGGATAGAGAATTCTACACTAAAACCTAATGGGCAAAACCACAGGGCAAGGGGAA
>NW_025394335.1:0-1601 GCF_016433145.1 Gracilinanus agilis
CCAGTCCTTCCTGCTAGGTCCATCCTTAATACTTAATTAATTACTAACTAATCTTCCTCACAACAGTTCCCCCTTTTGCACAAAGCCAAAATTAACAAAATTTTGGTATTTGTGCACTACAAACTAAACTAAAATTCTAACCCAAAATAACAAACCATCTACACTAACTCTATTCTAACACTATCCTACTCTACCCTACACTAGGGATTTCAACAAAGAAAGGTAAAAGGATAAATACATTGAACAGTTACATAGTTCAAAAAATAAAACAAGTAACAATGCAAAATTTTCAACAAAATCAACAGCAAATATGAAATATCAACACAAAAGTCAAAACAAACAAACATCAAACATAACTCCTATTCTAATACAGAAATATACTACCAACTAATAAATGCAAACCATTTTGGAAAATACATTTTAACACAACATTGCATAAGTCTTTACATCAAAATTAAAACAAAACATCAAACTCCCTTATGCAAAGTACACTTCAATGTTTTCAACTCAATTACATCAAAGTATCCGCAGAATTTACATTTATACACATATATACATATGACACACACAATATATACATGTATGATACATATGTGTATATACACACAATATATACATGTCAAATATACATGTGTACACCCTTTACATATATACAATACTTACACTATAATACAATTTACACTATACACATACTATTTACACAACTATTTACATTATTTGTGATATGTGATCTGTAATATGTTATATATTCTTCATATAATGCAATTTTGTTATGTTTGTTTTATCTGCACTGTAACGTACATTAGTACCATATCTTATCCTCTAACCTAATCTAATACCATATCTATTTCACTAAACTATTCTAAACTACCCCTAAGATATTAGTATATTAATCTAGCTATATCTACCTAAGTAACTAGCTAATCTTTGTTAGTAACTAACTATCTCTTGTTAGTACTTACTTATCCTATAGCTAATTCTAATTTTGTTAGTATTTATACATTGTTTCATTCCATAAGGAGCACAATGTATCCTAACATGTTTGTGTTGTATGTATCTGATTTGTTATGTTGTTTCTTTGCTATATTGTGTTGCAACATGTTACTGATGGATGCATGATGCCTACCAAAACTCCAGATCTCCTGCAGATCTTCTTTCTCCTTATGATGTTCCATTCCTCAAGGAAATTTCTTCTCTCCAGTTTTCCTCTTCTTCTCCTCTTTCCATCGAAGTTCTTGATAGTTTTATGTGCAACGTCGGATGCATATGAGTATGTAGTGATACTATATACATTACCCAAAATACTTCCAAACCATTTAATCCAAATTGTCCATGATTAATCCTCTTCTTTAAGAAAATCCTTGAAAATGAAGTTTTATCAGTTCATTTCATAAGTCCATCAGTCTTAATACAAGTCCATAAGTCCTGAATCCTGAATCCTCTTCATCCATGTCCTCTTCCATCCTAATGTCCTCTTCCACTGGAATGGTCCTCTCCTTACTGAACTTTCTGACTGTAGACTCTAATTGACTGAAGATCTCAAATTACACAATCTCTTCTTCTTCTTCTTCTTCTTCTTCTTCTTCTTCTTCTTCTTCTTC
>NW_025394336.1:0-1010 GCF_016433145.1 Gracilinanus agilis
GAATTCACATCCCAGAACTGAGGGGATAAAAGTGAGGAGGGGGGCTGAGAAAGGCAGTTACCCAGGCTAAGGAAATGGCCAGAGACTATTCTGTGGTTTTTGATGATCATTTCCTCTATAAGTACTCTTTTTTTTTTTAAACCCTTACATTCTACCTTAAAAATGATACTAAGTATCAGTTCCAAGGCAGATGAGTGGTAAGAGGTAGGCAGTTGGGATTAAATGACTTGCTCAGGGTCCCACAGTTTGGAAGTGTCTGAGGTCAGGCACTCTTCATTCTATTTTCTCCCATCTTCTCCAGCACTTGACACCACTGTCATCCTCCTTCTCTCCATTTATCAATATCTCCCTCTCTATTGGTTTCTTCCCTGTGGTCTGCAATCATGCCCAAGACTCTAACATCCTTGAAAAATCTTCTGGATGCTTATCCTCCACTCTAGCTATTGTCCTGTACTTCTTCATTTCTCAGCTAACCTTCAAGAAGAAGTATGTCTGCTTTCTTTGCCCCTCCTTCCTTTTCTCTCATTCACTTCTTATCCTTTTGCAATCTGACTTCTGACCTTTTAACCAACAGAAACTGCTCTTTCAGAAATTTCCCATGATCTTTTAATTGGCAAATCTAATGTTCCTTAGCCATCATTCTTCTTGACTTCTTTCGGTAGTTTGATATTCTTGATCACCCTTTCCTTCTGGACATTTCTCCTCTCTGAGCTGTCTCTTTTTCTCAAATTAACTTTTTTTTCAATTCTGAACATAAACACCAAAAAAGTGAGAATTTCCACACATACAACAGAAGACAAAAATATCATGTATGAAATCACAAAATTCCATTTGTTACATGTACTTCTAAACATATATATAAATAAACTCCACACATTACTTTCAAAATTGTCTAATTTGTATATATTCCTTTGGAACTTGTTTCTGTTTACTTTTGTACATCTTTAAAAAAGGATAAACAATTCTCTCTCTCTCTCTCTCTCTCTCTCTCTCTCTCTCTCTCTCTCTCT
>NW_025394337.1:0-5184 GCF_016433145.1 Gracilinanus agilis
AGAGAGTCCGGCTCTCCCAGTCAGGAAGATTTGACTGCCTTTTAATTGAAGTCTTTATCAAACCTAGGGGTAGCTTCTTTGAGGATACTCCAATTATCTAAAGAAACGAAAACCCACTATGTTCAATCACCAAGCCCTCCCTTCCAACCAGAACCCAAAGGAAAATCAGGGAAAGGGAGGGATGGAGATGGGAGATCAGGGAGAGGTCCAGAGAAATGAGATAGGTCCAAATTTCCCCAAAACAAAATAAGCGCAGGCCAAGGCCGAAGCAATTAGGCCAAAGCCAAAAGGCCAAAGCAAAATCCTCCAGCCACAGCGAAAGCCAGAAGGCAAAAGCCCCCGTTAGTTGGAACTTCACCTCTATTTATAGCTTTAAGTTCTAACTGACTTTCTGAAGATTCTAAGATGTTTAACTGACTTTTTGTGACTGTTAGAAATTACAGAAGCAAAAAGTTTCTCTTAGCCACCTTGTATTGCAGATCTGTTCATATGTTTTTTGAAAATTTGCAGCTTACAACATTTTCTGGTTGCTAAGATCTAAGGGGTTACTACTCTTATTCTAAGCTAAATTATAACTATGATCTTATCCCTATCTAAGTTTTGTAAAATAATAAAAAGGGTTGCTTACTCCTAAACTATGCTAAGACTAGTTTAAGTTAAAACTAAGATGGGTTGTGGGAAAGGCATAGGAAAGTTAATGGGGTTTTTGTTTTGCAAAAATTTTTGAACAGAAAAGAAAAGCAGATTAAATGCAAACATTCACAAGCAGTCTTAAAGTTAACATTTGCCAGCTAAAACAAAGTAATAAATTCTATCTATGTATCTATCTAATTTCATGAACTAGCAACAAAAGTATCAATTAAGAAAAATTTCTGCAATCTAAATTTCCAAATTCTAATTCATCTTCCTAAAGTTAGTATATGGATATGTTAGTACACTTATGCCTATGTTAGAAATGTTAGTAAGAATAAGTAAGACTGATATTCTTTGTAAGTCTTTTGGTTAAACTATAGATTTAAGCTATGTACAGTATTTACAAAGAAAGTTTAGAAAATTCTGGCCCTGTTCTAACTTAACAACCTAACTAACTGTCCCTGTGTGTTAGTAAAACTTATTGCTAAGGATTAATAAGCAAACATTTACATATATACATTATTTACAAGAAATGTTAGGTGATTTGAGTAGAAGGTATCTGAACCAAAGTAAGAGGAAAATGTGCTAAGGCACACAAACTTCCCTCTTAAGTGTAAGTTTATGTTTCACATGTAGATGTGAAGTCAGAAAATGTTCTATGTGTTGTCTAGTGTGACCTTTCCGCGTAATGAAGTGTTACATACTTACTCTGCTGGAACTCTTCTGTAAAGTGTATGTATTGTGTGGATGGAATCTAAAGTGTTGGATGCAGTGAGAATTCTGTTGGGTGTAAGTTATGTTTTTCAAATGCATGTGTCCAACGCTGCTCCAATGCTCTTCACAGTGTAGTTTTTGTACCATACACTGATTGTGTATTCGATCACAGATGTCTTTTGTAGTCCTCAGGTTTGCTGACCTTGTGATGATTGCGAAGTCAGCAATGCCTCACTTGTATTGTTTGTTTGTTTGTTTTTTTAACCCTTGTACTTCCGTGTATTGTCTCATAGGTGGAAGAGTGGTAAGGGTGGGCAATGGGGGTCAAGTGACTTGCCCAGGGTCACACAGCTGGGAAGTGGCTGAGGCCGGGTTTGAACCTAGGACCTCCTGTCTCTAGGCCTGACTCTCACTCCACTGAGCTACCCAGCTGCCCCCTCACTTGTATTGTTTGATGTTACCCACGCGCTTGTCAACTTGTACTGGAACTGATGTTCTGTTGTGTTGATTTGTGTCAGGAACAAAATTCAAATGTCTATGAAAAATTATTATTCTCTCTTCTTTTTTTTGTTATTGTTGTTTAATAAAGATGATTATAGGTAACAAGAGTTCGTGATACAGTCTTTTGTGCTTTCATTTATTTGTCAATGTCAGTGTCTAGGTCTTGGATTGATTGCAAATCAAATGTTGTGTCTTCTTCTGCTGTTGATTGTTTTTCATTGTCATAATGGTTTACGGATGATTCTTTTAAGATGTAATTTGGATTGGGATAATCATTTGGGTGTAAAATTTGGTGTAATATCTGATTGTTCACTGGTTCTTGGTCTAATTGTGGTTCTGATTCATGCTCTTGATTGTTGTTCTAATTGCTGCTCTGGTTCTATGGTCTCATCTATAGGCTGTGGACTTTCTAAGGATTTATTTGATTGATTGGTTGGTGCTAGTTGATCTTTGTGCTGTATAATAACTAGGTCTTGTGGTTGTTGTTGAGGCATATCTTTTTCTGGCTTGACATGAGTGACATGGAACTAAGGATCCCTTCTTTTAATTTTGACTGCACTGAGAGTATTTAAAATTACCAGGGATGGTCCAAGCCACTTGGGTTCTAACACAGACTTCTTAGTGAAGTTTCTGATGTAAACATAATCTCCAGGTTGGAAGTTGTGTAGACTAAAATCAAACGGTACTCTTTGATGTATCAAGCCTAATTTATGGAGTTGATTCAATCGTTGCTTGAGCAATTTAATATATTCATAGAGTTTGCATTCCATGCCCCGGTGTGATAATTTGTGAATGCTTTGAGGTGACTTGCCATGGAAAGGTGGATGGCCATACAGCATTTCGAATGGGAATAAGTGCGTAATGCTGTTGGGTTGGCATCTTAGATGTAATAGTGCCCATGGTAATGCATCAGGCCATTTCATGTGGGATTCTGCACAGATTTTGGCTACAAGAGTCTTCAAAGATCTATTCACTCGTTCAATTTGCCTGGTCGACTGGGGTCTATATATTGAGTGAAGATGTTGTTTGACTCCTAAGGTTTCATAAACTGTACCTAAAATCTTTTTTGTGAAATGGAACCCAGAATCTGACGCAATGTAAAGTGGGATAGAGAATATGGGTATTAATTCTCTCAGTAAGACTTTCACAACAAACGCTGATGTGTTACGTTTTGCTGGAAAAGCTTCTGGCCACTTAGTTAATCTATCCACTATCACTAAAGCATATCTGTAACCTTGACTCCTTGGCATAGTGATGTAATCAATTTGTAGGCATTCAAATGGTGTATAGGCTAGTGGTTTGCCTCCCAGACTGTGGACTTTTGTAAATTGTCTGGTTATATTACATACAAATTCTACACCTCTGTGAAACTCTCATAGCTACTTCATATATGCCCCTTGCATTCCAATACCTATTTATAGAATCTGCTATGCCCAGACTTCCATAATGCCCCTTTTGGTGTAGTGCATTGCAAAAGGTGAAATACAGGGATTTAGGCAACATAGGTTTTCCATTTATCCCCAGCCAAACTCTATTAGCTCGGACCATTTTGTGTTGTAATAGGTCCTTCTAGTACCTCTGTCTCTTTTATTATAATTGTCATTTTTGGAAAAGTCAATTTGTTGTCTAAATCTACAAAATTTTAAAATATGACCTGGACGTCCACAAAGAAAGCACCGTGGGGAAAATGATTTTGGTCTTTGGGTGTTAATTGTAGGTTGCCTGTATTGATTTTGCCTCCTACTAGTTTGGAGGGCAAATTTTTTTATTTCCTCCAATTCTTTTTCTCTTTTGGTGTGTTTCAATTGCCTTTTCAAATCAGCTAAGATTTCATCCTTATCTGAGTCAGTTTGTCTTGCTAACCTTGCTTCCTTTTGCTTTGAATCATGGATGTAGGAAGCATGCTGTCTTACATCCTCCAGTGGCAGTGATTCCCACTGTGGACAGTTTTGTCTAAAGTAATTTTGGATTGGGTTTAATGTTCCCTTTACAAACTGCCTACGGATATGATCTATGGTGTCCTGGGCATGAGTATCACGTAATCCCAGGATTGTCTTGGCTGCCTCTCTTACTCTATCAAGGAAACTACTAGGATGTTCCTCTTCTCCCTGTCTTAATTTTTCAAATTTTTGCCAAGAATTTGGCCTTTTTGCATGGATTCTCATTGCTTCTAACAGATCATTTCTACATTGGATCAGGTATCTAAGATTTGTATGTTGGGTAAAATCTAAATTCTGATGGACTAGAGGCCAAGATTCTAAATCGGGTTTGTTCTTGTTTCATTGAGGAATTTTTCCTTTTCTGAGGGAAGAGTAAAATTCCCCTAAAAGAAATTCCACGTCATCGAAACTAGGATTAAATACTATGAACACCCTTTTTAATTCTTTTATACTTTTGAATGGTTTTTCAAAAAATTTTGGAAAACGTCTTTTCAGCACCTCCATGTCACTTGGGGTGAATGCTTTATATGTTTTCACATGTACCACCCCTTCCCCAGGCTGCAAGATGGTTCTGTCTACGATTGGTAACAGAGAGACTATGGAATTTGCAGATGTTTGGGTGTTATTGGGCTTTGATTTGTTAGAGGTATTATTCCCTAGGTATTTGGACTCCACAATCTTTAGCTAGAGAATTGTGTGTTTGTCCAGTTCCTTTCCTTCCCTTATCTGTTTCAACACTTGGAATAGTAATTTGATGTTATCTACTAGTTCCCCAGAATCAGTATCTTTCTTTTGTGAAGTAATTGAGTTAAACCATTGCCACAGGTGAGAGAAAACATTTTTTGAGACCAGGAGGAATTGCCAGATTGTTAGGATTATGGCTATGGCTGTTGGGATGAAGCAAATACATTCAGCCAGGGTCAGAGCACATCATTTATAATAATCGTAGATGTTCAGTAGTTGTTGCACGAAATTAGGGACCCTTATAAACCAAAAATCCACCATACCCTGCATTAGGGACCAAGAAATCATCAAGATGCTAGATAGGATGAATGTTATCCTAGCCAGCTTCATTTTGGTTGTTTCAGAAGATTTTAGGTAGTTCACTAACTTTGCTCGCCAATTAATGTTATAAAAAATAAATATAAATAAACAATCTGAGTATGTCAAATGAAACGCAATTTGGGTGTGAGGAAGAATAAAGGGGAATAGGGGATTATAAGGTGATTTGGGGAGGAATGAAGGTACAGGAAGGTATATAGGAGATAAGGGAAATGGGGTATGTAGGAGAGGCAGCTCAAACAAGTTTATTCCCAGAGGCTTGAGACAGAGGATACAGGGAGGAAATTAGGGCCAGTAAGAATGTTTAGGTTTGACTGGAGGGTTTCTCTTGTTA
>NW_025394338.1:0-1039 GCF_016433145.1 Gracilinanus agilis
TCTAAACAATATAAAACACCTAGGAATCTACTTGCCAAGACAAATATAGGAATTATATGAACACAAGTTACAAAACATTTTTCACATAAAGTCAGATCTAAACAAACAATTGGAAAAATAATAATTGCTCATGGGTAGTTGGCCAAGATAATATAATAAAAATGACAATTCTACCTAAACTAATTTATTTATTCAGTGCCATACCAATCAAACTACCAAATAAGTATTTTATAAAACTAGAAAAAAATAACAAAATTATGTAGAACAATGAAAGGTCAAGAATATCAAGGGAATTAATGAAAAAAAAAATGTGAAGGAAGGAGGCCTAGCAGTACCAGATCTCAAACTGTACTATAAAGCAGCAATCATCAGAATGATCCAGTACTGGCTAAGGAACAGAATGGTAGATCAGTGGAAAAGATTAGATACATAATATACAGGGATAAATGACCTTAGCAACCTAGTGTTGGATAAACTCAAAGGTCCCAGCTTTTGGAATAAGAACTCATTCTTTAACAAAACGTGCTGGGAAAATTGGAAAACAGTATGGCAGAAGCTAGGTATATACCAATATCTCACACCCTATACCAAGATAAGGTCAAAATGGAAATATGATTTAGGCATAAAGAGTGATACCATAACTAAATGAGGGGAACACAGAACAGTTTTCCTGGAAAATCTTTGAAGAAGGGAAGAATTTATGACCAAACAAGAGCTAAAGAGTATTATAAAATGTAAAATGAATCATTTTGATTATATTAAGTTAAAAAGCTTTTGTACAAACAAAATTAATGCAACCAAGATTAGAAGGAAAACAACAAACTGGGGGAAAATTTTATAACAAATGTCTCTAATAAAGGTCTAGTTTCTCAAATTTTAAAGGGAACTAAGTCAAATTTCTAAGAATACAAGCCATTCCCAATTGACAAATGGTCAAAGGACATGAACAAACAATTTTCAGGTGAAGAAATCAAAGTCATGGATAATCATATGAAAAAATGTTCTAAATCACTTGTGTTCAGAGCAATGCAAATTAAAA
>NW_025394339.1:0-3576 GCF_016433145.1 Gracilinanus agilis
ACTGAGTCTATATCCCAAAGAGATCATAAAAAAGGGGAAAGGATACACTAGTACAAAAATATTTATAGCAGCTTTTTTTGTGGTGGCTAAGAATTGGAAATTGAGGGAATGTATCAATTGGGGAATGGCTGAACAAATTATGGTACATGTTGGTAATGGAATATTATTATGCTATAAGAATAAGCAAAATAATTTCAGAAAAACCTGAAAAGACATGTAGGAACTGATGCAAAGCCAAATAAGCATCAATGAGAGAACATTGTACATAGTAATAGCAATATTGTACAATGATTATCTGTGAAAACTTAGCTACTCTCAGCAATGCAATGATCTGGGACAAGCCTGAAAGGCTTATGATGGGAAATGCTATCCACATCCAGAGAAAGAACTCTTGGAGTCATCTTTCACACATCAGTGTACTTTTTAGTTTTATTTTGCGGTTTTGATTATGTATGACTTTCCTCTTACAACAATGACCAATAGTGTTTTGTATAATAAAAAGGGGTGAGGGAGAAAGTAGAACTGGTCAAAGGCTGAGAGGGAAGCAGAGCCTAAAGACCTCAGTACCTTTCACTTGCCTGGTATGCAAAACCTGGGTGTTACTACTACCCACTTAGGAAGCTTACCTTGCCTATCCCAATTCTCTTCCCAACTTCAGGGCTCACTTATAGCACTTTCTTATATCTCTCCTGTCTTTAGTATATGATATTTTACACTATAATTATCCAAATAAATGCCTTAATCCCCTACTAGACAATACACTTCAGGAAGAGAGAGACAATATCTTGTCTGAACATCAAATATCCTCTACAAATGCTCTGCATACAACAGGTCCTTAATAAGTGTCAGCCAGACTTGAGCTGTTCCTGCACAGTACCCATTGTCTAACCTAGGTCTCTATCCTCTTTTCTGAATCTTACCCCCAATGCTTTTGCCATGTCAAATCTTGTGATTCAAATTCCTCAGTCTGAACTTGTGATTGCTACCTGTTCAGTCCTTTGCAGAGGCAACTCTGAAGATACAAAGAGCACTGTATTTGGAGTCAGAAGACCCGAGTTCCAATCTTGGCTCTGGCCAGTATGGAATTGGGCAAGTCCTTTAACCTCTTATGAGATTGTTTCCATTTCTATAAGGGGATGGGAGGAGGGGGAGAGAGGTCAGGTGAAGTGATCACTAACATCTCTTCTAGCTCTAAATTTCTATGATCCCTAGACTAGAATCTTTGCAGCTTTTTAGGGAATCAAGAAGCAACAAGTTGGGAAGCAATACCCTAAAAACCATCCTATGTTCCCCAAATGTAATCTCCATCTACCAAAACTAAATAACTCTCTCCAAGCTTGTCACTCACCGAATAGGTACCACAAATAAAGGTGTCACTGGCCATGTGGAAGTAAACACTGGTAATAGGATGATTCCCCAGAGCAAAAAATCTTCCTGAAAAGGACTGGAAACACAAGAAGTTGTGTGTATCCCATAGACGTATGTTCTGAGGGGGAGAAACATGTAGAGATTAGGATGAGGGTACAGACTGTTTTGTTGAAAAGTTCTGAGAGGTAGGTTGGCAAGTATCTCCATCTTTCAGATAAGAAAATGGGGCTCAGAGAAACTTAGGAGATCTGGAATAAGAAGGCACCTTAGAAATCATCTAATCAAACCCCCTTCATTTTGCAGAAGAGGAAACAAAGGTCCAAAAAGATGAAGTGATTTAACTGGTCATATAGCTATGAAGTGGAAAAACGGAATTTGAACTCAAGTCACAATTCCAAATCCTATATTCTTTTCCATTACCCCAAGCTGCCTCTTCAAGGATAAGTAACCCAATCACAGGTCTTAGACTAGTGGTGGTGAAAAGGATAATGACTAGAATTGATATCCATCCCTCAAGCCCAAAATTAGAATAGTCATGACCTCTTCCCAGAAGGATAAGAGTTCAACATGGTGGCAAGAGTCCTAGACTGGGAGCAAGGATTCCTGGTTTTAAGACCCAGGTCTAATAATAACACCTACAAGACTTTGGACAAGTCCCTTCCCTTCTCTGGGCCTCAGTTTTCTCCTCTATCATAAGAGGGCATTGGACTCTCTGATTAAATCCCTTTCAGACCTAATATTCTACAACTAAGAATACAACTAAGATTTGTGTGAGATGGAAAACTCCCCCAAAAGGCAGGACCAACCTGCGTCAAGTTTTAAAAGGTCTGTCTTTCCCAATGGTGTCTCTTCACTAGTCTACCAGGGTCTTTTTAGGTTATGACATCAAGTCTAATGCCATTTTACTATTTCCATTGCACCATGATGCCTCTTCAAGGTTAAGCAAAGGACTAATAAAAATGTAATTATGATAACTAAAATGGCATTAACCCATCAGGACCCCAGGCTCACATTAGCCTATAATTTATTAGTCATTTGAGGAGAAAGCAAAAGAGGATCCTGAGTGAATGGATCAGTCTGGGAAGAGACAGGGAAAGCGGGGCATAGTCAATTCTGAGATACAATAGAGAGGCAGGACCTCTGGATATGGAGTCTGAATATAGATCTTAGGCCTTAAGCTCTGTATGACTTTGTAAGCCTTACTTTATTTTACATTATTTTTTAATCATATCTGTGATTTCATTATTGTAGAGAGTTCCCAGGAAGTCGATCCCCTCTACCAATGTTGCCTAGAGCAAGGAGAGGTGAAATGATTTCCCCAGTATCACATAGCTCATATGTGGCAAAGGAAGTATTTGAAACCACATCTTGCTAACTCCAGGGGCTAGCCCTCTTTCTGCTACCAGAATGCCTCTTTCACGGACTTATTTCCTTTCTCTAGAAAAAAGGATAGAGTTGAGCTCTATGACCTCAAGGGTCTTTCATTGCTCTAAATCTTATGATTCTATATTCTGCTGGTGGGACTCCAAAACTGGGGGCTCTCAACAGTTTGGGAGAAGCATGAAAGATCTAGACATGTCAAGAGAGAAAATATGAAAGTAGAACTGCAGAGGGAAGAGACCAAATGCCAACTTCACTAGAGCAGGCTCTGTTTTAAATTCAGTGTGTAACTTCAAACCAGTCACTTCCCCAGAGGCCACAGTATCTACCTCTAAAATAACATGGTTGGACTCTACATAGTCTCTCTAATGGGTCTTCCCTAAGGAAGGGAAGAGAGGGGGGCTTTCATGGAGGTGGTCATTATGGGAGATAGTACTTTGTCTTTGGAGATGCTGATGATGCAGCTGCTTTTTCCATTCACAACAACATGAGTCACTGAGGTCTGGTGTCCCTTCATCCGCCACATGGGTCTCTTTATAAAAAGGGGATTCCACAGGAGAATGATCGGATCATAGCCACCTGTCACTGAGATTTTTTAAAAATACTATTAGATGATAATATGATGGTATACTTGAGAATCAAATAAAAAACTAATTGAAATAATAATTTTAGTAAAGTTGCAGGATGCAAAATAAATCCACAGAAATCATCAGCACTTCTATATAGTACCAACAAAGTCCAGCAGCAAGAATTTAAAAAGAGAAATTGCATTTAAAATCATTCTAAACAATATAAAACACCTAGGAATCTACTTGCCAAGACAAATAT
>NW_025394340.1:0-2937 GCF_016433145.1 Gracilinanus agilis
AGAGAGAGAGAGAGAGAGAGAGAGAGAGAGAACAAGAACACTAAAGAGCCAGGGACAGAAAACCTGAATTTGAATCCTAGTCTGCTATTTGCTAACTGGATTGTTGAGTTGTTTTTCAGTTGTATCCAACTCTACATGACCCTATTTAGGGTTTTCTTGGCAAAGATACTAGAGTGGTTTGCCATTTCTTTTTCCACTCAATTCTACAGATGAAGAAACTAAGGCAAACAGCTAGTAAGTATCTGAGGCCACATTTGAACTCAGGAAGATGAATGTTTCTAACTCCAGTTCCAGCACTCTATTCACTGAACCACCTAGCTGCCTTCTATTAGCTGGATAGCTTTGGGTAAATCACTTAACTTCTCTGGAGTCAGTTCTATCATATGTAAAATAAAATACAGCCCTAGGACTTGATCTCTAAGGTTCTTTTCCATGTCTGAGTCCTCCAGATCCTTTATGGTGGCTAGCTCAGAATCCCAAACATTTTAAAGTTGTAGCATCCTATCATATTGATTCTGCAAACTTCCCACATATACAATCGAGTTTTAATTAGTTTCATTTTTAATATTTCCCAGTATCCCTTAAGAGAAATTTTGGGATATCACAAAATCAGAACTAAAATTACTCCTCTGAAAATAAACATAGAAGCATTCTAATTGGATAGTGTAAGGTCAATCTAGTTCAATCACTTCATTTTACAGATGAGGAAAATGAGGCCTAGAGGGGTGAACTGGTTTGTTCGAGATATTAAAGCTAATAGGCAGTCAGCTCCAGGAGGGGGTAGGGAAGAGGGGAGGGAGACAATATGAATCCTATAACTTTGGAAAACTTATGTGTAAACTTGCTACTGTAATAAAATAATTGCTTAATCTAATAAACAAAAGAGTCAAGGATAAAACCTGGGCCTCTGACACCAAAGCTAGTGGGTTGTTTTTTTCCATAGTCCTTTAATGCTTGTCTTACCTACTTGAAAGCCTCCTTATTTCTATCTCCTTTCCTCATTTCTATCTCCTTTCCTCATTTCTATCTCCTTTCCTCCCTGGCTTCCTTCAAGGCCTGACTAAAATTCTCCCTTCTACAAGAAGCCTTTTCCAATCCTCTTAATATTAGTGACTTTCCTCTGTTAATTATCCCCAATTTAGTTCATATCTATGCCTTGTTTGTATATAATTCTCATGTTTGTGCATTGTTTCCCCCATTGGAGTGCCAGGACTATTTCTTGTCTTTCTTTGTATCCACAAAGTTTGGCCCAGTGCCTTGCACAGAGGAAGCACTTAATATATGTCTACTGACTAACTGGACCAGATGATTGATTGATCCCTCAGGGTCCCTTTCAGCCATAAGAATCTAAGATCATCTGCCCTAATGGCACTTATGAAGTTGGAGGAGGTCACTGAACTCAGAGAATAACCATGGCAGAGAACCCCCTCTTTATCTTTGAACAGGTGCATTGGCACCAAGTGATGGATAATGTCATTCTTCATTACTTCAAAGTTACAAGTGATTTCACTATGGAGGGGTGCCCTGAAGATGGGATGTACTGACGCTCATAAGGGAAAGCAAGAGAACAGAAGACAAGTGAGTCATTTACATGGGATGACGGGAGGATTGGAAGGAGTTCAGTATTAAATTTAATAGCCCATTCTGGAAGACTTGGTAAGAGGAGTTTGGGAAAGGTGGGAGTGATATCAGAACTGCCTTGGACAGGATGAGGAGGGAAGTAAAGGCAAGCACTGCTTTTCTACTTCAATGTCCAAGGGATAAAATATTCTCACAGGCCACTGAATCCCTGACAAGACACAGTTCATGGGCTTGGACCTCAGAGGATCATAGCAACTGGCCATAACCACTTCTTAAAGTTTCAAAATAACTTGGCTAGAGAATGGAGCAACTGCCAGAGATTCTGGGAGACTCTCTGAGAATCCAGTCAGGCCTTCTCTAGGGAGGTATTAATTCTCATGGAGAAAAGGGACAGAGGCCATAGCAAGGGCAGGGAAGGAAGGACAGTACTCACCTTCTATCTGGTCAGCGGAGAAATCAATCTGTGGGGAGGGAGAAAACTGTGGTGAAGGCTACTGAAAGGTAGGTCCAGAGAGCAAAGATACAGTACATTTTATGGAACAGAATGGAATGGGAGAAGAGAAGAGAAAAGAAGAGGGGAAGGAAAAGATCCAGGGAACTGGGGAGGGGGGAGGAGGAATAAGGGAGAGAAAGGACTTAAGGGTGACTAAGAGCTTACAAACCTCAGGAAGTGGAAGGATGACATTGTTTTCACAAGTAAATTTAGAAGAAGTGTGGATCTGAGAGTAAAGAAAATGAGTTCTGTTTGGGCATTCTGAGTTTGAGAATATCTTTCACTTTCATTCTCTTCTCTCTACTTTGCATAGCCACCATTCTGAGTTTGGACACTCATCATCATCTCTTGCCTACACTGTAGCAATAACCTGATTTATCTCTGTCTCCCATGAATAATTCACTACCAAAAATCACTACCAAAGTGATTTTACTACAACAGAAGTCTGATCATGTCATTCTCCTACTCGGCAAACTTCAGCAGCTCTTTGTCAGCCCTAGGATTGAACATAAACTCCTGTGTTTGGCATTTAAATCTCTCTGTAACATGTCTTCAACTTACCTTTCTGTTTTATTATACATCATTGCCAATCATATACACTGCAGTCCAGCCAAGCTGGCCCCATTACTGTTTGTCATACAAGACACTCTATCTCCCCATACCTTGTCATTGCAATGCATGGAACACACTCTTTCCTATCACTGCAACCTCTCAGAATCTCTGTTTTGCTTTAAGACCTAGCTGAAGTCTCTTCTTCCATATTAGGTCTTTCTTGATTCTGGGAAGGAAGGAAAGAAGGAAGGAAAGGAGGAAGGGAGGGAAGGAAGGAAGGAAGGAAGGAAGGAAGGAAGGAAGGAAGGAAG
>NW_025394341.1:0-5936 GCF_016433145.1 Gracilinanus agilis
CCTTATGTCCCCTCCCTCCCCACTGGGGGCCACGGCCTCCCGTTCTCTCTCTTCATGTCTGAGAAAACAGGGGAGCTCGTGGAACCCTGGCTTTGCCTTGAGCTTGGACTGGCTGGACTTGAGTGAGAATCAGCCCTCCGAGTGGGGATTTGGGATTTCTCGTCTTTTATCTCTTCGTTGTGGGCATCGGTTGGGAGTCGGATTGGGGGGTGGGCGGGAGAAGCCGAGAGGACAGCTCTGCTCGCCGCCAAGGCTGGCCCCTTTGGACCACCTAGAACGCATTTCCGCCCTGCCACCGCTCAAAAGAGTGTGTGCTCTTGCTGGGCACGTGCGCGCGTGCTGCCTCTTCCCTCATGTTGGGCTCTTCTGGCCTCCCTTCCCAGTCCGCAGCCATCCACCAAGAGTGAGCAGAGCGGAGCAGCACAGCCCGTCCCCACTGGCCCACTGCACTCCCCTTTCTAATTGGCTGCTTCTCAGCAGGAGCCTGCGAAATCAGAGAAGCCAGCTCTTTGTCTGCATGGCGTGTAAATTGAGTCCAAATGACTGCCCGCGGGCCTCCCCTACTGTAGGGAGCAGTTTAGACAAGATGGAGGAGGGGATCTTCTGCACACCTCCTCGCTTTCTCTGGGCTCGAGTCCTGGGTTCCCCGGGGCGCTGGCCGATCAGCGAGGGCAACGGCCTGTTCCCGCGGCAGCACCGGCGTGCCCACGACTCTGTTGGGTTTTGCAGGCTGGCCTAGGACGACCCAACCATGGATTCCAAAATTTCGAAGGGCGAATGTGTCCCCAGCTCCACGCGGCGGTGAATAGTTCTGAACGCCACTTCTGTACGGCTCCGAGCCTCGTGGCGCCCACGCTCCTTCCCGGCACAGTGGAAGCACGGTGTTAAAAGCAACTGGCCAACAAGGCTTTATTCCCCTCCCTGTGCCAGGGTGCCTGGTAAGCGGGAGGGCGGCCCTCCCCGGCCCTTGCCATTCCCAGTAGCTCTCCAAGAAGGTGACGTGGGGGTCATAGACCGAGGCCAAGCTCTGAGCCTCGCACTCTTGCAGGCCATCCGGCCACCCCTGTCAGAGCCATCATCTCCACAGCTGCCAGACTGAGATCCCCAGAGCAGAGCTGTGACCATGGCATCGCCCCCTACTCCAGAACCTTCTGGGGTTCCCTTTGGCCTCTGGGATCAAATACAACTCCTCAGCCTGGCATCGAACGCCCTCCCCAAGCTGGCTTCCGCCCAACTTTCTAGACTTATTTCACATTACTCCCTTTCACGCCACTCTCCTTTCCAGCCAAATGGGCCTGCTAGCTGTTTCCTGTACACAGTGTTCTATTCCACAGGCTGGCTGGCTGTCCCTCATGTCTGGAATGTGCTCCCTCTTCACCCAGAATCGCAAGCTCCCCTCTAGGGAGACTCAGGGGGGCCGCCTCCCAGGCAGGGCCCTTTTGGCTAGACTTCAGATTTGTTTACTTCTCCGGAATGGGGACATCCACCCCGGGAGCTCCTGTTCCCATCCCTGGCGGGCAGCAGGATGCAAAGGAAGGAAGGCCCGGCTCGAGTCTGGGGGCTTCACTTCTCCAGGCCCTCATCTCTAAGAGGAGAGGCTTGGACGAGGTGACGTCTTCGTCCTCTAAATCTCAAGCCAAGACCCTCCAAAGAAAGACCAACAGAGATAGCCGTGAGCCTGCTCCGCAGCATCAGGACGAGTTAGACCCTCCCTGTGGCCTCAGCTCCTCACTTAGGGAACTCCCCCACCCTTCCAGCCCTGAAGTCCCGTCAGAGCCTCCGTCTTGAGGAAGGCCGGCCGGCCGGCCAGCCATTTGGCTGGACCTTGATTCCGTGACTTCGCCCGTTGGATTGCAGGTTCCCGAGAGCAGGGATCATCTTTCCTTCTGTTCCTGTCTATCTCCCCGGGAGCGCTTGGCTGAGAACTTGGGAGCAGTCGTTGTTGAGTCATTTCAGGCATGTCCTCCTCTTCGGTGGCCCCACGTGGGGCTTTCTCGGCAAGGACACCGGAGTGCTTTGCCATTTCTTTTAGCTCATCTTACAGACGAGGACACTGAGGCAAATGGAGTCACACAGCTAGGAAGTATCTGAGGCTGGATTTGAACTTGGGTCTTACTGCCTCCCCTGTACCTCCACCTACACAGCACAGAGTAGGTGCTTAATAAATGCTGCTTGGCTTGGCTTGGTAGAGGAGGCGCCGAGGGAGGAGGGATTCCCTGTGATCGATGCCCCCAGATGCTAAGGCCGTCCCGCTGTTACCTCCAATTCCAAAAGCTGGCCAGACGTCCTGGAAGAGATCAATAATCACTCCCAAAGAGTCGGCCCCACCACGTACACAGGAAAAGGCCAGGCGGCTGAAGAGCTGAAGAGGGCTGCCCTGTAGAGCTCGACCTCCGTGTACACAGCCAGGACGGATCCTCTAAATGGACCACGGGGTGGGGCCCCCACTTAGAACGGCAGGGCGAGAGCCTTCAGGAAACTGCGAAGCTCCCTTCCAGAAAGAAAGGCTCCTCTTTCTAACCCTAGAGTGCGCCTGGGGTTATTATATGGCTGAGAAACCTCTGAGGAACTCGGTGCAGATCCTATCTGCTGGTGTCAGACAGGCCCATGATGGGGAGTGAGAACCACGCCTAGGGATGGGAGGTCCTGGGTTCCAGCCTGGCCTCAGACATTGGCCCAGCTGTGTGACCCTGGGTAAGTCACTTAACCCCCATTACCTACCCCTTACTGCTCTTTGGCCTTGGAACTAACACACAGTATTGATTCTAAGATGGGAGGTGAGGGCTTCGAAGGACATACCCACGGTGGGTATGAATACACAACATATAAGAAGAAGAAGAACCAGTAGCCAACAGAGTGCTTACTCTGTGCTAGGCACTATGCTTTACTTTGAGCCTCATGACAGCCCTGAGAGGTAGGGGCTATAGTTATCCCCATTTTACAGATGAGGAAGCGGAGGCAGACGAAGGCCAAGTGACTTGCTCAAGAGCATACAGCTGGTAAGTATCTGAGGTCAGATTTGAACTCAGATTTTCCTGACTCCAGGCCCAGAGCTCTGTCTGCTGTGCCATCAAAATATAACCAATGAGAAACTCTAGAGCAGAACAGAAAGGAAAGATGGCACCGGAAGAAGCACCGGAGCTAGACTGTGAGGGAGCCGGGAAGAATGGGTAGACCAGCTAGGAGCCGGGCGTGAATCGCATAGCGGTGTACATCCTTGGAGGGAATATCCGGATCGATGGGCATTTGAGTGCACGACTTGCAAGCCTCCTGAGGATGCCTCGCCGAGGGACGGGCTGCTCTCTTCTTTGTCTTTGTGTCCCTGGTGCCTTGCCCTGTGCCTGGCTCGTAGCAGGATCTTCGTAGATGTCTGTGGGGTTGAATTGAATTCTGCAGGCCTCTGAGTAAGGACTCACCCCTGCTCCTGCTCATTATCTCCTGATAACGAATTGGCTTATGCAGCAGGAGGCGGAGGTGAGGAGGGAGTGGACTTTGGGCAGAGGGAACTTTCTGGCGGGCCCAGTCTTTTCCAGTCTCGCCCCACTCTTCCTGACCCCCTTTGAGCTTCTCTCAGCAGATACACTGGAGGGTTTGCCATTTCCTTCTCCAGCTCATTCGATAGAGGAGGAAACTGAGGCGAACGGGATGAAATGACTTGCCCGGGGCCACACAGCTAATAAGTATCTGGGGCTGGATTTGAATTCGGGAAGACGAGTCTTCCTGACTCCAGGGCCGCCGCTCTGTCACGTCTGTGCCGCCTCGCTGCCCATGGCGGCCAGTCAGCGTTCCGACACAGAGACAGGAGATGGGAGTGTCGTGTGTGTGAGGGGAAGAGGGAGAGTTAGCGTGGCCTGATATCCGAGTGTTAAACAGGGATGAGACGCTAAGTTGGGAGCAGGTTATGAGGGAAGGACTCAGAGAAGTTGATATTTGCTCCCAGAGGCAATAGGGCGTCTCTGCCCTCTTAACTGGGACCGAATGGAGTGGGGAGAGACTTGAAGCCAAGAGACCAATTAGGAGGCTTTTGCAAAGCCATAAATGATGAGGGCTTGAAGGAAGGTCCTGTCTGTCTGAATAGAGAGGAGGGGCACGACATGGAATCCATTGTGAGACGTGTCGAATCTCTATCAAATTGCTCCCTTTCTCAAGGAGGGGGAAGGGAGAGAGGGAAGGAGAGAATGTGAGACGCCAAACGGGGAAGACAAAGCATGTTCAGAATGGTTTTGACGCGTAATTGGGGCAAAGAAGGTGCCGAGCTTAAGATTTGACAACCGAGGGATTAAGATGAAGAAAATGTTGGGAGGCCGGAAGGCCGGGGGTGCCTCCGATGGAGAGGAGGAAGTCTCGCAAAGGGAGAAGTTGGGAGTTGGGTTGGGGGAGGCTGATGACAGGTTCTGTTTGGGATTTTTTGAATTTGAGATGAGCCAAAAAGCAATTGGCGATGTGGGGCCGGAGAGCTCAGTGTAGTCTCGGTCTGGGCAGATGTAGCACTCAATGGCCCAGAAATGATAACAGAGCCCTGGGAGCTAATGAGGTCACTGAAGAGTGTATAGAGAGAAGAGTAGAAGGCCTGGGATAGAGACTGGGGGAGCTCTCCTGTTAGAGGGCGGGCTGTGGATGACAGTGGGAAAACCTGGGCCACTTCTGTCTGGCCCCACAGAACAAAGCTACCGCTTGGAACTAGGTGCTTGAGGTATGGTAATGAAGAGATTGGCCCTTGCCCCCAAGACACATTAGGATGGCTAAGATAAATAATCCCATAGTTAACGAGTTGTCCGCATGGCTTTCCCACGCCTCCTGTCACATTTCTTCCTGTGGTTCCAAGCTGCTGAGTAAATTGTCTGACCTGAGGTATGATTAGGGCCTTCGGGAGCTGCAGACTAGGCATACCGGTATGAGGAATCATGGGCCCTTGGGCCCGCTTTAGCCTCGGCCACATTGGCTCACAATTCATCACATGCTGGCACCAAGTGATCTGGTGGGCTGTGTTAGGCCTTCCAGGTGTGGAGGAATTTCCCCCCATCTTGAACTCTTGGAGGCCAGGGATGCAGCATAGCTTCCAGACCTGGCTTTGGCACCCAAAAGACCTGGATTCAAAAGTGGCCTCAGAGGCAGAGGTCTTGGGTTGGGGTCTTAGTCTTTTGGGGACCTTGGGTAAGTCCTTTCCCTTCAGTGGACCTGAGGTGAACCCTCCTTCAGAAACCTAGGAGCTGTTGTCCTCTGATGCCCTCCTATCCCCCCAGCGGGCTATTTTAGCGATGGAAGAAACAGTTTCATTTTACAAAATGGAAAACTGAGGGAAAGTGACTCGCCTAAAGTCACGTAGCCAGTTAGTCCAAACTAGTGGCAGAGCCCCTCTGTTCCTAGTAATCCCCCTGTCCCACCACCGTTTGCAGTTGGGCTAGACTGCTGACTGTGTTCAACTTTCTTTCCTCTCTGTGTAATACTAACTGAATTGAAGGAGAGGGAAGTACAATCTCTTCGGTCCATCTCCAATGCTCAAATTCCCGAGGTCCCTGACTTTTCCATAGGCTCCGCATCTTTAGTTCTCAGAGCCTGTCGGCAGTCCAGTTTTCTCTTTGACCCTGTATGGATACAGTTCATTTGGGGGTGGGGGTGGAAGAGTTTCTCTCATTGATTGATATGGATATTGACCCACTGTAGTGCCTGACACATAGTAGGTGCTGAATAAATACTTGTGGATAGATTGGTCATTGCCTTCGAATTGGATGGGAAACCCAAGTCCAATGTATATATTGATACTTCCACAGGGACCTGGAGAGAGAGAGGGAGGAAAGGTGGGGAGAGGGAGAGGAAAAGAGAGGAGGAGGGAGATAAAGAGAGAAGAATAGCAGACAGTGAGAAAGGATGGGAGAGAGAAAAAAGAGAAAGGGAAGAATAGGAGAAAGGGAGAGGGGGAGGGAGAAGAGAGAGAA
>NW_025394342.1:0-7074 GCF_016433145.1 Gracilinanus agilis
GGAATATAAATTAAAGAAAAGGAACAGCAATTGGGGTTTCAGCCATAGCTGAAACTTACCAGAGGAATCTTATTCCTGTCTTCATTACCAACTGAAGCAGAAGCATTTAGAGGGGGAGGGGTTTGAGAGCCAGGAGTGTTTAACCCCCTCCTTTCCTCAACTGAAGCCTGTCGATCTCTGACTCTTGACCTAAAGTTTTATTTGGCCCTTACATATTTATCTGCTTCTCCAAACTATCTGTTATTATCATCATAACACTGGTTTTAACTGTCACTCCTGAGCTAGCTTTCCACTGAGCTGGAAACTGGATTTTTGCTCTTGCATTCCCCTGGGAAAATTTAATCTTGTGGAAAGATTAGGAACTCCTGTGTTGGAGAATTTGCCTTGGAGCAGACTGTCTTTTCTCTGGAGTACAGAGATTCACTTCTTTGAGAGCTACTAGTCAGGGATCACTTATCTAAGGTAATCCCAACGGTTTGTCACCTGGGACTCTGGGCTACCTAGAAAGCCAACCCCAGGCTCCTTATCCTTATCCTTCTTAAAGACAATTTAGGTAGTTAGATTAGTAGATAGTCAGTTAGCATTTGGTGTTTAGGTAAGAGCAGGAAATGGATAAGCAGGAGGTATAGAAGCAAAAAAGAGCAGCCTCTCAGAGGTGCATAGAAGTTGGGTGGAGCTTAGATCTGTAGTTTTAGGACTCTTCCTACCCTTTCTCTTTACCCAAATTAACCAAATAAACTTGGTTTCAAAAGCACAAGGGTTTGGTGCTTTGTTGTTCCTGGGAAGGTCTCTAGGTGGATGTTTCTCATCTCCCATCCATTTAGGCTTTTCCCAAACAATCTACCTCCCTTTGGAAGAAGGATTTTTATTTCATGTTCAACTTAACTGTTACATTGTTTACTGGGGTTTGAGATATGATTTTTTTCTTTCTCATTTAAGTATAATTTTTCTTAACTTCAGTTTTGGAATTATGACTGATATTTGGCATTAAAGGATCAGTTTACAATGTCTAATAGTCCTGACAACATGGCATACCCCAAAGCTTGGACTCTTGAATCCTGTCATTGGTTATTTAATGTTATGAGACTATAGTTTGAGTCTGATTCCAGGAAAACTACAAAGGGATGGTTACCCAGCTACTGATCACTGCTGATGAGCAGATAATCACAGATTTCAACAATCTGTGCAGGAGTGATGAATGTCAATGCCGAAATGGGGGAGCTATCTCAGGAGAGAATCAGAAAAATGGCTGTCCAGAAAAGTTCTGAGGTTGGCCTTCTCTGTTTCAGCCTACAACATGATACTGTAAAATATTTACTCCAGTTTGCTATTCCTAAAATGAAGTAGAAATCAGACTAGCAGACCTCTTTTCCCTTTTTGTCAAACTTCTGTCCTAATTTTCTTTGGCATGTCAGCTTTCTTTAATTGTGGCAGATGATGAGTAACTCCAATATTGTTGCATCTGACCCACATGCTTGTAGGATATTAACTACCTCCAGTAGAGTTTGAATATGTATCAGGGACTTGTTATGATTTTAATTTATCTTATTTTTCTCTCCTCTTATTTTTTTAGAGAGGTGATCTATATATTATTTAATGCATTCTCAAATCAATAATCTTGTAGCCTTGCCATACATTCTTTATCAAGTCTATTGTTACTATAAATGAATATTCATTATATTGGAACATTGTTATTGTTAGTATTACCATTAGGTTATATTTGGATTAGATCCTGAGCAATATCTAATATTCTTAAGGGGGAGATTGTGAAGTTATCCTAAAGGTGCATAGATCCTTTTAAAACAATTTTAAAGAATGATATCACCAATAGACTTGTTCAGGAAAGTAGATCTTCTGAAAAAGATGCTTTAAGAACCCTCATGATTCCAAATGCACTAAAAATATGACAGCAATAGAGGATGTCCCCAGAACTCAAACACTGTATCATGATACTCTGAGTGAGCCTTTGGATATAATGAACTGAACTATGGGGAGGTAAGTCCTCAATACACTTTTGTTCTTCCATGAACAATTATTTTATCCTCATTGTAAAACCCTTATGCCAAAAAAAGAGGGGAATGCCCGCTAATGTCTCCTGGTCAATGCACCTATCATTTTTAATATGTTAAGAAATACTCAAAATGTAGTTAGACACTCCATGAAATGTAAAATATCTTTGGGCCTATATGCACTCAAGTGAAATGATCCTGAAATGGGGGCAGCTGGGTAGCTCAGTGGATTGAGAGTCAGGCCTACCGATGGGAGGTCCTAGGTTGAAATCCAGCCTCAGACACTTCCCAGCTGTGTGACCCTGGGCAAGTCACTTGACCCCCATTGCCCACCCTTACCACTCTTCCATCTATGAACCAATACACAGAAGTTAAGGGTTTAAAAAAATAAAAAGAAAAAAAGAAATTATCCTGAAATGTGTAGATATTATATGACATGATTCATGGAGGAAATCAGCATGTTAATCTCCTAAAGAATCAGATTGAGGAAACTAAAAATCTCCTAATTTCTTTTGGAAGCTTCAAAGGAAGCTTGTGTGAATTTAACATAAATTATACCCCCTTTTTCTATTTGAAAACCCATTTTGCTTGTTTAAGTTTCATACTTTGGCCACATATGCAAATAAAGGGAAAATTCCAGAGGCCTCATGACTCTTGGCTCTTAGAAGAAGCTAGCCCCTAATTCTGTGTGACTACTATCTGGAAGACTGAGGTATGACCTGGAATGAGGTCATCTCTTCAATCAGAAAGACCCAGAAGGAGTGACATAAATGACTTTCTAAGAAAGAGTCTCTTTTTGGGTATTCAACTCTTGGCTCACTTGGGCTGGAAACACTTGCTGGTAGACAAGCATGGCAAACTCAGATTAATTAAACATGGCCAAGTGATCATGTGATTTCCTCTTTCTCTGCCTCTAACTTTTATTAATAAATATTTATAAACTAATATACAACCTCCAGAGAATTTTAACCATAACATTCCTTTGAGCAAACCTATTAATAAAATATGGTATTCTGCTACTACCCAAACTATGACTTATTCAAGATTTGACCTAGAAAGAAGTGCTTTTCTCATGCTAGGTAAAGATTTCTTTTGGAGGGTAGAGGTAAAGCCTTCTTATTTTAGATGCTGTTATAAAGTGGGAAGTACACTTCATTTGGGATAAAAAAAAAAAAAAAGAAAAACTCAGGTTCACATTCCAATTCTGTTCCTTAAAACTTTGAAGTGTTTCTTCATCTTTCTGGGCTTCATTTTCTTCTTATGAGGGACTTGAAATGGATAACTTCTAAGGTCTCTTCCAGCACTGTCTTATCAATCCTATACATTAAGTATATTTACTCTACACATAAGAAGACCTAATAAAAGATGCAGTCTTGTTCCAGACCTTCATCTAGTTCTCTTATAGTTCAATGACTTTTTTTATGTTTCTCATAATGTATTTCTTTGGGGTTGCATAGAAAGTAGAGGAGTTGCATCAGTGATCATATGAGACTATAACTTTATCAGCTTGACTAAAAAAGTATGTCTGATTTTAGAGGTTGGACAGTACCCACTGACTGCCTATATAAAATCAGCAAAAGTCTCTGGTTAATGCCAAACAAATGAAGAGTGATTTTTTCTATGTCAATAATTTTTGTATTCTAGTCAGAATTTAACAAATTCAAAATCTTTACTTACTAATTTATACATTTGGAGTGGAAAGGTTTTTTAAAATCTATTAAAATGAATTAATTATTATGAAATACTTAAAAAGTTATAAATATTCAAAACTTATTGTATGATGAAATAATCTCTAAAGTGTTGGTCTACAAAGAGAGAGGCTATGTAGTCTAGAAGAAATAAGGACCCACCAGGATCTAGGTCCAGAGCAGGTCCAGGGATGGGGGAGGCATAGTCAAAGGGCACTATGAAAATAAGCACAATGTTAAGGCAAAAACAAGACAAAGCTTTTAAACACATGAAAGGAGTAGAGAATTTTAATCCATTATTGAGGCTGAAAAAGAGATGAGAAACCATTTGCAACATTAACTGTTGATGGACTGATTGGCTATACCTTTCTTCTCTCTATTCCCAGCTATCATGAGAGTTTAGGCCTTCATCACTTCTCCCAGACTATTACAATAACCTATTTGATTTTCTTGCCTTAAGTCCTTCCCCATCTTAATCAATCTTCTGTATAGTGAGCCTCCAATGGGATTTTCTTTTTTTTTTTTTTTTGACCTTTCCGTCTTGGAGTCAATACTGTGTATTGGCTCCAAGGCAGAAGAGTGGTAAGGGTAGGCAATGGGGGTCAAGTGACTTGCCCAGGGTCATACAGCTGGGAAGTGTCTGAGACTAGATTTGAACCTAGGACCTCCCATCTCTAGGCCTGGCTCTCAATGCACTGAGCTACCCAGCTGCTCCCTAGTGTAATTTTCTTACAGTGAAGGTTTTATGTCTCACACACAGAAATAGTAATGTGTATATCTGCATTATATATATGTACAACAAATGTATAACAAAAAGGTATAACAGACTCTAATGATTACACATTAGTTTATATGTTAGTTTCTTCCACATATTTCTGGTCCAGCTAAATAGTCCTTTTTATAGTTCTTCCCACAGGATATTCCATCTCTTGCATCTAGACATTTTATTCTTTTGGGATATTTTTTTACAAATTGATACAATTTAAAAATAATTGTTTTCTGATATTTTGTGATCCATGTTCTCTTCCTCTCTCCAGTCCCTCCCTAAGAAGGTAGGTAATATGATAGACATTGTTATATGTTACCATTCAATACATATTTCCATCTTTGTCTTATTTTGAAAGAAGACAAATATCATTTACACTAGAGGAAAATTCATGAAGGAAATGAAGTAAAAATGTTATGCTTCTGTCTGCATTCAGACTCCATCAACTCCTTCTATGGTGGCAGATATTCCCTTGGGGTGATCCAAGTTCCTGCTTTAATGATAATAGTTAATTCATTCAGAGTTGATAATTGTACATTGTTGCTATGCCCAACATTCTCCTGCTTCTGTTCACTTCATTTCATATGTCTTTCCCAAGTTTGGGGGAGGTTTTTTGTGACTGTCATCTTCATAATTTTTTATGGCTCAAGAATTTTCAAATTACAATCATATAACACAACTCTTTTGGCCATTCCCCAATTAATGAACCAGTTCCCATTTTTCCAGTTCTTAAGCAGCCCTATGGATTTTATCATACTACTGAAGACATCCAATTGAAAGCCTATGGTAGCCCAGAATTCCTGAGTTCAAGCCTCAGACTTCTAAGTTACAGGGACTAAAGGCATGTCAAACTAGTTAGTAGTTATTCCTGTTGACTCTCTAGGAGCATAGGGCCGCAACCATCTCACGCCAACAGACTCTGTTCTAGGCAACTTCCCCCAGCTGGGCCCATGTCATTCTGATGGTCTTTGTTTCATTTTCCGCAGATCTTCGCCAGATCTGTTTTGGCCTTCCAACTTTCCTCCTCCCTGGAGGGTTCCAGCTCAATGCTTGTCTGGCAACGTTGTCTTCCTGTTTTCGTAGCGTATGTCCTATCCATCTCCACTTACGTCTCTTTATGTCCTGACTGATGGGATACTGGATTGTTCTTTCCCAGAGTCTGGCATTGGAGATCTTTTCAGGCCATCTGATGTTCAAGATGTGGCGTAGGCATCTGTTAACAAAGACTTGGAGTTTGTTGGTGTTGACGTTCATCACTCTCCAGCTTTCTGATCCATATAGGAGGATGGCCTTTACGTTGGTGTTGAAGATTTGGAGCTTAGTGATGAGGGATAGTGTTCTGGAGGTCCAGACAGACTGCAGGGTGTTAAATGCATGTCTGGCTTTGTTGATTCGGTTTCTGATGTCCTCATCTGCCCCGCCGTCCTTGCTGACTATGCTACCCAAATAGGTGAAGTGGTCCGTCTCCTTGATGTTTTCTCCCTGTAGTTGGATTGGCAGGTCCTGTCTGCTGTTGACTGTGATCACCTCAGTCTTCTTCTTGTTGATCTTCAGACCAGTCTTCTCCGCCTCTTCAGAGAGTCGTGCAAGTTTGGCTTGCACATCCTGTTGCTTGTGAGAAAGGAGACAGATGTCATCTGCGAAGTCAAGGTCCTCAAGCTACTTGGTATGAGTCCATTGGATGCCCGCATTGCTGTCCTTGGTAATTCTTCTCATGATCCAATCTATGACCATCAAGAAGATAAGGGGCGAGAGCATGCAACTTTGTTTCACTCCGGTCTTCACTGTGAAGGGAGCCGTCAGTTTCCCATTGTGGATGACCTGGCAGGTAAAGTCTTCGTATAACCGCTGAATGATGTTGATGAGCTTCAGGGGAATCCCATAGTGCTGAATCAATCTCCAGATGATGTTCCTGTCCACACTGTCAAATGCCTTCTCAAAATCCACGAAAGTCATATAGAGGGGGGACTGCCACTCGATGGACTGTTCGATGATGATTCGTAAGGTAACGATGTGGTCTGTGCACAATCTGTGCTGGCGAAACCCTGCTTGTTCTATTCTCAGTTTCTTGTCTAAGGCCTCCTTCAGTCTTTCTAGGATTACTCTGGTCAGGATTTTGCTGGGAGCAGATAGAAGCATGATTCCTCGCCAGTTGCTGCATTGGGATAGGTCACCTTTCTTGGGTAGCTTCACCAGGTAGCCTAGTTTCCAGTCTGTCGGGACTTGTTCCTGTTCCCAGATCTTCTGTAGGAGGGGCTGTAGCATCTCCGCTGACATTTCTGGGTCTGCCTTGAGTGCTTCAGGGGGGATGCCATCTGGACCTGCAACCTTGCCGTTTTTCATGGTCTTGATGGCTTTGATGATCTCAACTTTGGTAGGTGGGCCCATGTTCACCTGGAGCAGTTTGGTGGCTGGCGGTATGTCCGGAACAGTTGGTAGAGGTGGTCGGTTCAGGATCTCCTCAAAAAGTTCTGCCCAGTGGGCTTTCTGCCCTGCATCGCTTGTTATTGTCTTGCCAGTCTTATCCTTCACTGGCTTGTTAGGGCTGAATTTCAGTTATACTCTGTTGTGTGCAGATGCAAAGCATGGAATCCCTGCAAAGGTACAGGGA
>NW_025394343.1:0-1010 GCF_016433145.1 Gracilinanus agilis
AGAGAGAGAGAGAGAGAGAGAGAGAGAGAGAGAGAGAGAGAGAGAGAATTGTTTATCCTTTTTTAAAGATGTACAAAAGTAAACAGAAACAAGTTCCAAAGGAATATATACAAATTAGACAATTTTGAAAGTAATGTGTGGAGTTTATTTATATATATGTTTAGAAGTACATGTAACAAATGGAATTTTGTGATTTCATACATGATATTTTTGTCTTCTGTTGTATGTGTGGAAATTCTCACTTTTTTGGTGTTTATGTTCAGAATTGAAAAAAAAGTTAATTTGAGAAAAAGAGACAGCTCAGAGAGGAGAAATGTCCAGAAGGAAAGGGTGATCAAGAATATCAAACTACCGAAAGAAGTCAAGAAGAATGATGGCTAAGGAACATTAGATTTGCCAATTAAAAGATCATGGGAAATTTCTGAAAGAGCAGTTTCTGTTGGTTAAAAGGTCAGAAGTCAGATTGCAAAAGGATAAGAAGTGAATGAGAGAAAAGGAAGGAGGGGCAAAGAAAGCAGACATACTTCTTCTTGAAGGTTAGCTGAGAAATGAAGAAGTACAGGACAATAGCTAGAGTGGAGGATAAGCATCCAGAAGATTTTTCAAGGATGTTAGAGTCTTGGGCATGATTGCAGACCACAGGGAAGAAACCAATAGAGAGGGAGATATTGATAAATGGAGAGAAGGAGGATGACAGTGGTGTCAAGTGCTGGAGAAGATGGGAGAAAATAGAATGAAGAGTGCCTGACCTCAGACACTTCCAAACTGTGGGACCCTGAGCAAGTCATTTAATCCCAACTGCCTACCTCTTACCACTCATCTGCCTTGGAACTGATACTTAGTATCATTTTTAAGGTAGAATGTAAGGGTTTAAAAAAAAAAAGAGTACTTATAGAGGAAATGATCATCAAAAACCACAGAATAGTCTCTGGCCATTTCCTTAGCCTGGGTAACTGCCTTTCTCAGCCCCCCTCCTCACTTTTATCCCCTCAGTTCTGGGATGTGAATTC
>NW_025394344.1:0-8778 GCF_016433145.1 Gracilinanus agilis
TAGTGATTAGAGAGTAAGATATTTATCAATAGCAAGAGAGCCAGTTTTAGTTAAGTGCTTCATCCCCTCCAGTGAGGAGGGGGGAAGGGCGGCATCAATTTAACAGTTCAGGGTCACCTTTCCTTTATTCATATACCTTCATTAACTTCTCTAGTTTTCCTTGTTATTATTTAATATAACCTCTACATTCAAATCTGTGCCTGATAATTATTTGGGAAGATACTCACAACTCAGTCTGTACATTTAGTTTGAATCCTGTTGGCTGTCAGTTTAAGAAGATCTCCTCTGTCCTCAACTGTTAGATAACTAATTTCTATATACTCATCATACTGACCTGTGAGGAATATAAATTTAAGAAAAGGAACATCAATTGGGGTTTCAGCCATAACTGAAACTTACCAGAAGAATCTTATTCCTGTCTTCATTACCAACTGAAGCAGAAGCAGTTAGAGGGGGAGGGGTTTGAGAGCCAGGAGTGTTTAGCCCCCTCCTTTTCCTCACTGAAGCCTGTCAATCTCTGGCTCTTGACTTAAAGCTCTATTTGGCCCTGACACATTTATCTGCTTCTCCAAACTATCTGTTATTATCATCATAACAGTTTTGGCCAACCAGCCTAGGATTTGTACTATAGGACCTAGTGGAGAAGAGATAAGATGGCCAACATGTTCAATAGAGCAATTGTTACCTTGGGGTGCTCTGCTGTTTTAATTTATGGGATTTGGCAAACCTGTGCTACATTTTGGTTTGTCACTGTTCCCCAATTTTTTAGGTCAATAATAGAATTTTATGACACTTATCTGTGGCTAACAATTACAGTTGGAGAGGCCTTGGCTTATGTACCAACAGGCATAGCCATGACTGCCACTGGCTATGGGGCCCTAATGATTTTAAGAAAGATACTGGCTTTTACCTTTGGAAACACTGAAGTAACTGACCTGGTTATGGAAAAAATGATGGAGTATATGAAGACGCTAATAGAAATTAACAAACAAATAAGGGAGGGGAAAGAACTAGATGCCAGGACAATTATGCAGCTGGAAATCATAGAAAGCATGGTCACAACAAAGAAAGGGGGTGAAAAACAAGAGATTAAAAAGGACAATCCAGAAAAGCAAGAAGTTGCAGGGGCAGAGGCAGCTCCTGTAACAATACTTCCTATTACAGACAGAACAATAGTACAACCGGATGCTGGGATTATACATGTTAAAGGCTATAAACCATTTACTGGAGGGGATCTAGAGATTTTAAAAAGGCGGGTCCCCCAGTTCTTTGTAAATCCACATAAGGCAATAAAAGAATTCAAATGGGCAGTCAGACTGTATAATCCTAATTTGGAAGATGTGGAACTCTTATTAACAGAACTATTTACCCCAAGTAAAAAAGCTAAATTTCTTACAGAGACAAGGACCAATCCCAATTTAGCATCGTGGCCTGAGCAACATCAAGATCTAGAGCTGTCATCTCATGCAAACATGACATATCTTAGGAGATGCAGGGAGGACTTGGCAGAGGCGATGAGACTTCATGCCAAATGATCAAATGCATGGGGCTCATTTGAAAAGTTGAAGCAGGGGGAGGAGGAACATCCAAGCTTATACCTAGACAGACTGCTGGAAGCTGGAGAAACTATCCTAGGGTTTAGGGGCTTGACTGCTGAAGACAACATTCAGCATATCAGGAGGCAATTTGTAAAAGGGAGTCAAAATTACATTCAAACCTATTTTAGACTGCATTGCCCACAATGGGAGACCATGCCCATTGAAGAATTGAGAAAGACAGCAGCTTATGTCCATGACTCAAAGGATAGTGACTCTAAAACATCTAGAAACTCTGAAAAAGATCGAGAGATTGCTGAGCTTAAAAAGCAATTGAGGGAAGCTCAGAAGGCCAGGGAGGTGGAAGGAATAAAAAATATGGCTCTGATGTCCACCAATCAGAGGAGCCAAAGCAGGCCTAGACAATCTAGTGGCAATGCTAACAACAAAATTAAGAGATGTTTCCTTTGTTCAAAAATTGGCCACGTGGTACGGGATTGTAGATATAAGTCCCAGATTAACTTTGGAAACAGGAATAATAACAATAACAACAGGAGGAATACATACTATAATTCCAGATACAATAATAACACCAATAATGGCAATAGGGACAACAATAGTAGATACAGTGATAAGGCAAAGGCCAGATGTTGTGACCATGACTGTGCCAAGTTTAGTAGGTCCCCAAGCTTGTCAAAAATGGAAGAATACCTGTCCCAAGGTGCTAGACCTCGTACATTATGAACTGAGGAACCAGCCTTAGAGAAAGCAGTTGTTGCAAGGAAAGAGAAAGGCAGTGATAATGATGTAGCAGAGGAATGTGAGAAGAACAAAATGGGTGCAGAAGATATTATGAATTATGGGTTGGAGGAGGTAACACAAAGTTACAAAGATATGACTGAGGAGGAGTTGCAAATGGAGGAGGATATAATAGAAATTAAGGAGAGAATTTATGGGAAAGGAAACAGTGATATGGGGTACACTGACAGAAAACCAGGCACATCTGCACAAGTTCTTGATAAAAGTTTGAAGAAGGTAGCATTCCTTGATTCTCACTATGGGGGGACAGAACCATTCTGTAGTAAGGCTATGGATCATTTACATGTACAGCAAAACCAAACAGCAAGGGCAATGAATATAGACAAGTGTTCTAATGGGGATTTCTTGGAAATGGACAGTGTCAATAAAGGAGATGGGCTCCTGCAGACCATTGAGAAGGAAAGTGCTGAATTCTCAGACACAGGCACTACCTCTTCTCTATCACCAAGTAGGGAAGCTGGAAGGGAAAGTGAAAAGTCTAGTAGCTACAAGTCTAGAGGAATTTTAAAGCTAGATCCTGGAGCTAGAGAATTTGTACCAAGTCTACTTCAGGGTCAAGTGCAGGAAGATGTAGCACACTTTCAAGCCTGTGATACTCCAAAGAGAGCTGCCTTTGGAGTAGATTCTGAGTTAATGCATTTAAAGGAATTCAGTTTCATAAATGTCAGTAGCCAAGAGAGGAACAAAATGGCATCAATAGGGACAAAGGAATAATCTACAACACTGACTTTGTTTCCTATGCAAAATACATCTAGAGTTAAGTTTCCTGTTACTGACATGGAGTCTAGGGAACAAATACAAGAAGAAAGCATAGACTCACAGGATTGGGATGTAATCATGAACCAAAAACACATTCCCAATTCTGTAGAATTTCCTTTAATGCAGAGGAATACCTCTCCTGAATCTAACTTTGCTAAAGTCCAGCAAGGTATGTTCAGTGAAGAGAAAGACACTCTACCTTACTCATGGTCTGGAAAAAACTGAGATACATTTTGACACTGATAGGCCCGTGAACAGTCCAGGGATGCCAATTCAGGCATTGGCAGTCCAGCAAGCCATTTTTAAAGGAGACTTACCATCATTACACTCACAGAATCCTGAGCCAGCACAGACAGAAGTCCTAGAAAAAGATCAATGGGATTTGGGAGACATAGAAATAGAAACACCTTTGGTACCTGTTGATCAGACAGCTAAAGACAGGGAACCTTTGGTTATGGTGACAATAGGAGATCAAATCTATCCTGCTCTTATTGATACTGGAGCAACCCGATCTGTGTTGACATCAGCACCAGAAAATTGTGCACTAATGGGGTCTGTGAGAGTAAAAGGAGCCATTGGGCAAATGGAGTTGGTGCCCAAGCTGAGATCTAAGATGGTGAAAATAGGCCCAATGACTTTAGATCATTCGTTTTTGTTGATACCCAGGTGTCCATCCAATCTCCTGGGGAGGAATGTTCTTTGTAAATTAGGCGCCACTATCCAGTGTGATAGGTCAGGACAGATATTCCTACACTTACCCAAACAGTCACTCAAGCACTATCCCTTGCTATTCCTAGGGCAAGTGGAGGGTGATGAGGAGGAACAACACATAGGGAGTACTTTTGAAATACCAGAAGATATCCCAGAGGAGGTTTGAGCTAAGCATTCAACTGATGTGGGAATTTTGAAATCTGCCACCCCAGTTAAGATAGAGGTGAAAGAGGGCACTCCACCTAGAATCCCTCAGTATAAGTTGAGTAAAGAGGCCACAGAGGGTATCAGACCCATTATCCAAAGTCTCCTAGAACAAGGCATTTTGGTCACTATATCTGAGTACAACACATCTATTTTACCCATTAAGAAGCCGAAGAAAGATCCAAATGGCAAGACACAATGGCGTTTTGTGCAGGATCTAAGAGCAGTGAATAATTTTGTTAAGAAGGGACATGCAGTGGTACCTAGCCCAGCAAATATCATCGCCGAGATTCCAAGTAATGCGGCCTGGTTCACGGTCGTGGACCTGTGCTGTGCATATTTTCATGTACCTCTGCATGAGTCCAGTCAGAAGATTTTTGCATTTTTCTGGGAGGGAAAACAACTCTGCTGGATGTGAATTCCACAGGGATTTGCAGAAAGCGCGAATATCTTTTGTCAAATCCTGCAAAGAGATCTTGAAACCATCATATTCACTGAGAGCAAGCTAGTACATTATGTGGATGACCTTTTGCTAATGTCACCAAGTGCTCGAGTCTGTCAAAGGGACAGCAAATATCTGTTGCAAGAGCTATGCAAAAGGGGACACAAAATTTCCAAAAGTAAGATTCAGTGGGTGTTACCATGAGTAGAATACCTCGGCTTCGTGTTGGAAAAGGGTATAAGACGGATTTCCCAAAAGAGAGTTGCACATATACAAAAGCTGTGCATACCTAAGACCAAGAAGCAGCTCCGTGCAATATTAGGTATCACGGGTTACTGTAGGCAGTGGATACCTGGTTATAGTCTGATCTCAAAACCTCTAACAGACTTGACTAGGAACACTTTCTCAGAACCTTTAAAACTTACATGGGAGCACAAGCATGCTATAGAAAAACTGAAAACAGCAGTGTTGACCAGTCCTGCACTTGGAATCCCTGACCATGCAAAACCGTTTCACCTGTTTGTGCATGAGGACAAGGGAATAGCCAGTGCAGTGTTGATGCAAACTCTTGGGGATCAGTTCAGACCAACAGCCTATTATAGCTCCCAGTTAGATGTTGTGGCTAGGGGGATGCCACCTTGTATGAAAGCAATTGCAGCTGCAGCCCTAATGGTTAAAAAATCTTCAGATCTGGTTTTGGGATGTAGGATTATGCTGTACTCTCCTCATCAAATAGATACCATCTTGAAAAACAGCAACCTGCAAGCGTTTACATCCCAGCGCTTATCCCATTATCAAATTGTGTTGCTGGGCAATGAGAACCTGACTTTCCATCGTTGTAAGGAGATCAACCCAGCTACACTAATGCCAGACTTACCATTAGAAGGGGAACCCATCCATAGCTGTGCAGAAACCTTGGACATAGTTCAAAAAACGAGAGATGACCTGACCGATATTCCTTTGGTCTCTCCCGATCTCACTTTATTTACCGGTGGTTCTGCATTTGTGGTAGATGGAGAACGGTATACAGGCGCGGCTGTAGTAACTCGAGATGAGACTTTATGGTATGCAGCTCTACCTAAGTCCATGAGTGCTCAAGGGGCTGAAATCCTGAGTCTCACCAGAGCTTTAGAAATTGGCCAGGGTCAAAGGTTGAATGTTTGGACCGATAGTAAATATGCATTTAATGTAGTACATTGTACAGGCCAAATCTGGAAATATAGGGGATATATAACAGCTGGTGGGAAGGAGATAGCCTATGGGAGCCTTATAAACCAACTCCTGAAAGCTGTCCAGTTACCTAAGGAAGTGGCAATGATGCATTGTAGGTCACATTAAAAGGGTATGGATGAAGTCTCATTAGGAAACAGGAGGGCAGACGTAACCGCAAAATTTGGAGCCCGGTTCGGCCGGTCCATGTGCTGAACTTCTCCTTGGTGGAAGAAGCAGATCTAAAACAGGCACACTCCCCGAGGGAAGTGAAGCACTGGGTAGAAAATCTAGGGGCCAAATTAGTGAGAGGTGTATGGCTTTCTAGTGAGGACAAACCCATTCTTCCAAGATCTTTATATAATACCCTATGTAATGCATTGCATGCCAAAGGCCATTATGGGACCCAATCCTTAGTGGATGGTATTCGAAGACACTGGACGGCTCCTGGTATATCCACTTGTGCAATTAGAACATGCCAAAAATGCAAGGTTTGCTTACAATACAATCAGGGTGTGACCAGGATTAAGGGACTAGGAGGCAGACAATTGGCATATACCCAGTTTGAGGGCTTACAGATTGATTATATATCAATGCCCAATTGTCAAGGATACAAATATGCCCTAGTCATCATAGACAGGTTGACTCGATGGCCAGAAGTGTTCCCTGCAAAGAAAAACAATGCAGCTTTTGTGGTGAAGACACTTCTGAGAGAGATAGTTCTGAGATTCTCTGTACCAGCTAGAATAGATTTGGACCATGGATCACACTTTTCCCAGAACATCTTGCATGAGATTTATAAGACCTTGGGGATAAAGAGGAGTTTACATTCAGTCTATCACCCCTCTTCCTCAGGGCAAATTGAAATCTGTAATAAGAGAATTAAAACTCTCATTGGGAAAGTGTGTTCTGAAAGCCATCTGAAATGGGTACAAGCACTCCCCATTGTTCTTTTTTATTTAAGAAGTCAACCCTGTAGTGACACAAGATTGTCACCGTATGAACTCCTGTATGGGTACGCTCCATGGCATAGTTCATCCCAGAAGTCAGCTCTCTTATTACACATTGGAGCTGAGTGTCAGCTGTATAGATATATAAAAGCTTTGAAGAAGAGACTGGATGAATTGCACAAACTGGGATTGTTAACCCAGAGAGTTCCTTTAGACTTTAGCTTACATCAGCTTAAACCAGGAGACATGGTCTATATAAGGAACTTTACAAGAAAATCTGTTCTAGACCCTAAATGGGTCGGGCCTTTCCAGGTGCTATTAACTAGCCCAACTTGTGTGAAAGTTGAGAATAGAGACCCGTGGTTCCACATCACGCATGTAAAGCCTGTTAAAGAACATCATGAAAAAACCTCCTGACATAGAGCAAAATGAAATGAATGCCCTGCCAGATCCACAGCAAACAGACGGTTATGATGAGAATGAATGAACTGCTTGAAATTCTAAAAGGGAAAAAACAAGAAAAAAAAACTGCAAAAATTTTTGTTGCAACACAAAACAACACAAAGTTAACACAATTACATCACAACAACTAATGTTCCTGATTAAGAAGGTGACAAGTCAACCATCAGACAAGACGATAAACGGCAGACAAGTATGCAAGCAGTACAGAGGAAGAAACGAAGGACACAAAAGCTGGAAGCTGCAGAACTTCACAGCAGAGGCGGCACCAAGGAATGGACAATCACGAGAGTGTTGTAATTTTATTAAGTACTGTGCAGGAAGAGGACTGGAAGGAAGAAATATGTGGAGCAGATATCATGTATAAACACACATGGTACATATGAGACATCACATGGTAGTTGCATGCCACACTACATATGGCTAACAAGGAGGATTATGATTCTCCAGTGGGCCAGAAGCTCCTTGCAGTAAGGGTAAGTATGTGCATACATCAGCACACTTTAGTTCATTGGACACAACACAAACTGATTGTTCACCTTTTTGATATAGACCTCATGTAGATAAATGAGAGTCTCTTCTGTATATATGTATGATATGTACATATGTATTATATATAAGGGAAGGGTGTCCTAGGATCTCTAACATATCAAAAGATCCATTGTTTTTTGATTTGGTAGACATCAAGGGAACTTCCATCTGTAAATAGGCATTGTGGATAGCCTGTATTATATTTACTAACCCATAGAATAGAATTACTAACATCTTAGGGAAAGATAGCTTTAGGGATTTTGAAATACAGAGTTAGTCAGGGAAAGTCACTATAGTCTATAAGAATATATATATAGTGTACATATATTAATGACTAACAATGAAATTAATATACTAACAATATAGAACTTAGGATTATTAATACTGCTAACTTAGCTTAAGTAAGGTACTAACATGGAAACTTAGTTCTATGACATTTTGCATATAGAGTTTTACCATATTTCTTTTGTTATGAGTTAGGTGCAAGTTTTAGAAGACCTGTAGGTTGTTACATTTTTTCTTTGGATGTGTTTCAAAGATGTTTGCATTGCATGCTATAGGGATAGTGCTTGCAACTTATAATTGTTGCAGTTTTGGAATTTCTTTTTGTGATAATTTGTTGCATGTATTATGATGCTTGTATGTTATTCCAAAACCTGTTTTTTTCCCCTTGATCATATTTTCCTTTTTCCCTCCTTAGATAGGGGTAGATAGTATAGATAAGCAATAGCATAGCAAGACTGGTAAGGGGTTAGGAATAAAACATTTAAGTTTAGTGTACACAGGGTAATTAATGCTACAATATCTTAAGCCTGCAGAATTTCCAGTGGAAATTCCTACTAGAAGAGGGGGAATTTACTGTTGTGTGGAGATGCAAAGCATGGAACCCTTGCAAAGGTACAGGGATAACCTCACCCAGAATTCCAGGGGACCCCCCTGGAGAACTTTGGGTGAGGGGGCAATTGAGAAGGGTTGGAGACAGTTAATTTGTGGGAGTGGATGGGAGCAGACACTGTGCTTGCTACTCCTGACTTGGGGTTTCTCCTGAGGTGGCCATTGTAGCATAAGCCAGTGGTTTCTACTCATAGGGTTAGCCTGTTTGTTATTATTATTCTTCATTAATATAATTATATGATTACTTAGTGATTAGAGAGTAAGA
>NW_025394345.1:0-6041 GCF_016433145.1 Gracilinanus agilis
GAGAGAGAAGTAAAGGGAAAAGCTCAAAGAATGAAGGTGCAAAAAAAGGCAGGCTAAAATGGGTGGGGGAGGGGTTGGTAATAGCAATAGGAAGAAGAGAGGTTTTCTTGAAGAGATGGTAGTGATGAATTATGTGATAAGAGGAAAGGTGAGAACTCAACTCTGTAGCAGAGGCTGAAGCACTATCAACACATAAGAGTTCTCACCTTTTGTGGGTGGAGTCAAGGGAGGGGCTAACAAAGACAGACATAAAAAGACCCACAACTCAGTCCTGGTATCTTTGGCTGCCAGATCCCAAGGGGCAAAGGCTGCCATTATCTCTCCTGGGAGGAATATCTGAGAAGGAAGGAATCAGAAGCCTGGGAGCATGGATCCAAGAGATTTACTGGAAAACCTCAAGGCAGATCTGACTTGCTCTATCTGCCTGGGCTACTTCACAGACCCAGTGACTGTCAGTTGTGGCCATAGCTTTTGTACAGTCTGCCTTCTGAGGTGCAGGGGAGAAGCAGAGTCAACATTCCACTGCCCAGAATGCAGAGGAATCATCGAAGAAGATGATGTGTTGCCTAATAGGAATTTGCAGACTATGTCTGTCACTGGCAAAAGGTTGAGACCTCATCTGCTTCAGAGCATGATGGACCTGCCTATGTGTGATCAACATGGGGAAAAAGAGAAGCTCTTCTGTGAAGAAGACCAGAGACTTCTCTGTAATTCCTGTTTAGTAGCGCCAGGGCACAAGGATCACACAATCCTTACCCTGGAAATGGCTGCTGAGAAGTGCAGGGACAAGATCAAGCACACGCTGAATACCTTACAACGAAAAAAAGAAGAATTTAATGTTGCATTGGACAGAGTGGGAAATAGAGGGGAACTATGTAAAAAGGGTATACACTCTTTGAAACAATCCATTATTTCAGAATACAGGAAAGTACATGAATTCTTACATGAGGAAGAACAGCTCTATCTACAAAGACTAGACCAAGAATACACAGATAACTTGGCAAAACTGGAGCTCAACAAGGCCAAACTGTCACAACAAATTCAAAATCTAGAAAGAATGAAATTAGAAGTAGAGGAGAATTTGGAGAAGGGGCCCTTGGAAATGCTCCAAGATGTGAAAGACACTTTGGAAAGGAATGAGGAGCTGCTACTTCAAGAACCAGAGGTTCCTTCCTTTTCCTGGGCCACCAGCCCCATCACTGGCTTGAGAGAGATGCTCATGAGATTCCAGAGGGATATCAGTCTTGATCCTGAATCAGCCAATCCACATCTCATCCTGTCTGAAGATCTGAAGAGTGTCAAGTATGGAGATGTCCCACAGGACCTTCCTGACCACCAGGAAAGGTTTGATCATGCTCCTGCTGTACTGGGGGCCCAGACCTTCACTTCAGGTAAACACTATTGGGAGGTTAAAGTAGGAGATAAGACAAAGTTGGAAGTGGGAGTCTGTAGAGATTCAATCAGGAGAAAAGGGAAACTCTCTTCATTATCTGAGGACATATGGTCCCTGGTAAGCTTCAGATCAGGAAATGATTGCTTCCTTTGGAATTCTCAATATGGCTTTTTTGAGAGCCAGCCTTTAGAGAAAGTGGGCATTTTTCTGGATTATGATAAAAGATATATAGCATTTTATGATGCCATAGGTGGATCCTTAATTTCTAGTTTCTCAGACATGGCCTTTGAAGGGCCTCTTCGCCCTTACTTTTCTCCTTGCTGTCCTAAAGGAGAAAGTACTCCAGGGTACTTTATTATTAATGCTAATTAATGTGGGAGATTCTCAGTGAGAAGTGAATGACAATTACTTGAAAATAACTTTCTCTTCATTTCAACTTGTGTTAAAATGGACAACGTAATTATGTAAAATTATTAAACCCTATGAGAATAAAGTTTGAAGAAGTTTTGGTATAGGAATATATGAAATACTGTTGTGATGATAAAAAAAAAAAACCTTGAAAGATTTATATAAAATGATTCAAAGTGAAGAGAGCAGAACCAGAAGAATATAGTATGCAATAACATTTAATGTACCATGAACAATTGAGAATGACTTAAAATTTATAATATTATAAATGTTCCAGGACAACTCCAGGGGACTCATGATGAAAAAGGTTTTTTACTGCCACAGAAGAAACTCATGGGGTCTGAATGCAGATTTAAACACTCCATTCTTCACTTTACTACCTCAGTGAATTCTTCTTTGGTGTTTAAGCAATGTATCTTTTTTTCACAACATGATGAACAAGGAAATATATATTTTATGATAATTTATACAGCCTATATCATATTACCTGTATTCTTAGGGAAGGGTGGTAGTCTCTTGGATAATAATCATATTTATTAGTATTTATTACATATTTATAACAATTTATGTATTATATTATTATTATTTTATATGTATAAATAAAATAAGTATTAATTAAAAATGAATAAGGTTTATTTTATTTATACTTGGAGCAGAAGAGGATGAAGCAAAGGGGATTGGGGTGAGTACAGGAAAAGAAGTAGTAGGAAGAGATGGATATGGAGGGGGAGGAAGAGAGTGAGTGAGAAGAGAAAGAATGAGGGAGAGGAGGAAGAGAGGGAGAAGAGGGGATTAGAGGAGGCAGAAAAGGAACAGGTAAAAAGGACTGAGGGAGAAAAAAGAAGCAAAAACTTTCAAGGTGAGAAATATGAGAAGAGGGAGATGAAAAAATGCTAAATGAATAAATAAATATTCATTTGAATTCATGTTGAAATTATCAGTAAAGTTGAATATGATTATCAAAACCAATTGAAATAAAGTCTATCTTGTTTATATTTGATAATTTTAAAAAACTGGGGCCTTTTTTTCCCAATTACCATTATGATAATCTACAAACACTTAAATTGGAGATCAGCTGTAAAGGGAGGCAGAAAAGAAACAGGAAAAAAGGAATGAAGGTAGGAAAAAGGGATGTGAAAACTTTTTTTAAGCAGAGGAGGAAGAGGGAGATGAAAGAATGCTGAATGAATGAATGAACAAATGAAAGAATGGTTCCTTTCAATGAACTCCTAGAGAGACTGGTATGGAAAGTTGATGGTCCTGAATGATACACAACACAAAATGAGAACCATAGCAGACTCAAGGGACTTTTACTGAATCAGGACAGATAAGATCTCTAAAGAAATAAATGTTATTAAAATTATATTAAATAAGATTCCCAAAAGATAAGGAGAGGGTAGGAAACTGAGGTAATATATTTTATGAAATAAACTTTATTGCTACCTTCTGTTTTGATGTTTTCTCCTTTTAAATATTCCCTTTCATCTTAGAAAACTCTGACGTCATAGGGGATATTTCACTGTCACTATACCTCTAATGAAAAGACAGATATTTCCCATCCAGTCTCCACTGGTTAGCAAGACTAAAAGGCACACACCTTTGTTTTGAAGTGCCTGGATGTGAGCAACATTGTGAATGCCCAGGCACATTATTGTAAAAAAAAGGGTGGGGAGGGAGGAGAAGGTGAGTACACAGTCCTTTTATGGACTAGAAGTACTTTGTAGGAATTTTCAGATTTGAGGAAAGGACTAAAGAAAGAGCTTAAAGGGTGAAACTGTAAAAAAAAAAAAAAAAAAAAAAAAGGTAGCATGAATTAATTTCAAAAATTTTTTTTTGGTTAGAGCTCTGAGGAAGGAGCTAGCCTTATCTTTGATGAGGATATCAGAGAAGAAAAGAATCAGAATTAAATTTCTCTTTAAAAAAAGATAAGGAGGGGGCAGCTAGGTGGCTCAGTGGATTGAGAGCCAGGTCTAGAGACGGGAGGTCCTAGTTTCAAATCTGGCCTCAGACACTTCCCAGCTGTGTGACCCTGGGCAAGTCACTTGACCCCCATTGCCTACCCTTACCGATCTTCCACCTATAAGTCAATACACAGAAGTTAAGGGTTTAAAATAAAAAACAAAAAACAAAGATAAGCTTTTAAAAGACTTTTTCATTCATATAATTAATAACTACCACCGCCATCAAAAAACATTTAAATAGAAGAATACATAAAAAATTATATGCAAAATCATAATTTCCACGTTGTTCACAATTTGTTTAAAAATTAATATTAATTGTTAATATAAACATCTGTGTTTGAGTTCCTTTAGATTTGTTTTACTTTGATATTTTTTCTCTTAGCTTTGTAGCTCTTTGTTTTTTTAATGTAACCATTGTATTCTTCTTCTTTTTTTTTAAACCCTTACCTTCTGTCTGGGAGTCAATACTGAGTATTAGCTCCAAGGCAGAAGAGTATTAAGGGCTAGGCAATTGGGCTCAAGTGACTTGCCCAGGGTCACGGGGCTAGGAAGTGTCTGAGGCCAGATTTGAACCTAGGACCTCCCATCTCTAGGCTTGGCTCTCAATTCACTGAGATACCCAGCTGCCTCCATCATTATATATTCTTATTCTTTATTCTTCTCTTTTCATCTCCACATATTTTCCTTATTTTCTTTATTTTCCAATATTTGTCATTTTTAATAAAGTAATAGAATCGATTACATTAAAATATCACAATCTATTCGGTCATTTCTTCCAGTCATTGCATTTGTGTTATCTCTAGTTATTTTGTCCTTACAAACAAAGCTTCCATGAATATTTTTATATATACACAGTATTTTAGCCTCTCAATAATGCCCTTAAAGCTTAATCCAGGCAATGAGATCCCTAGCTCAATGAGCAGGAACAACTTTACAGCTCTTAGTGTACATTTCCATCTTATTTTCTAAAAAACAACTTATAGTTGATATAGCAATGTAATATTAAGTCTGGTTCCCCATGTTTCTATACTCATTTAATATGATTAATTTAACCTGTCTGATTCTCAATTAACATACATTCCAAGGGCCATATTTAGCTACAGTCGTCCTTAGGAAGAAGGTACAATCTGTTGCCAGGCCCATACTCTTTCCAAAACCAATTGTTTCTGGCTTGGTCATACATAGTGGAACTTTTGTTCCAATGCTACAATTCCTCAGAAAGACAAGATTACCTCCATTGTATGTTGAGTGATGAAGTAAGAATTTTGGGGGCAGCTGGGTGGCTCAGTGAATTGAAAGCCAGGACTAGAGATGGGAGGCTGTAGGTTCAAATCTGTCTTCAGACACCTCCTAGCTATATGACCCTGGGCAAGTCACTTAACCCCCATTGCTTAGCCCCTACCACTCTTCTGCCTTGGAACCAAAGCACAGTATTGATTCTAAGATGGAAAGTAAAGGTTTAAAAATAAAATAAAATAAAATAAGGAAGACTTTTGCAGAATATTTAAGCTCTCTAAACCACTGTTATCTCACCAGAAACTATGTTTGGATAATGTGTAACTCAGTCTAAGATCTACTCCTAGCCTCATGCAGGTGTGTGGAAGCTGATCAGTGTAAGAATTTAAAATTTAGGTTTTATATAAATATGAAAATTCTATAGTAATATTGTGGTCACTGATTTTAAGATATTATAACTAAAATAAAGATGACCTTTAGTAGTTTTATTTACAAAGAGGTGGAAAGAGTGAAAGACACCAGACAAAATGAGGACCCTAGATGGTTCAAGGCTATTGAATTAAGAAAGATATCTAAAGAAATAACTGTTTTGTGAAAAATTATATGAAATAAAATCAACAGATGGATAGGTTGTAGGAAACAGACAATGTATTTTGTAATGTAAATTTTTATTGCTACTTTGTGTTTTCATACCTTTTTTCCCCATGTAGAGCTTTCTTTGAATCTTTTAGGAGAACTATCGCATCAAAGAAATTTTAAAACAATATCAAGGTTGTTTCTATATCTCCAATCAAAAAGGTGATAATTTCCATGCAATCCCCACTGGCTAGAAAGATGGAAGTGCAAGACTACTTTCATCTAAAGTGCCTATGTGTGAACACCTAGTTGAATGTTCAGGATCTATATTAAAGTTTTTTTTAAAAAAAGGAAAAGTTGGGAACTCAGTTCTTTTACAGAGACAAGAAGCAGTGACAAAAACAGGAGTTCTGAGCTTTAGAGAGAGAAGTAAAGGGAAAAGCTCAAAGAATGAAGGTGCAAAAAAA
>NW_025394346.1:0-2286 GCF_016433145.1 Gracilinanus agilis
AATAGAATAGAATAGAATAGAATAGAATAGAATAGAATAGAATAGAATAGAATAGAATAGAATAGAATGACTTTCCAATCAAGAAGATCTGAATTCAAATCTATCCCCAGATCATTACTTGTATTACCTGGACAAGTTTATCTCTCCTAGTTTCATCAACCATAAAATGAGTGTAATAATAGCTTCTGGTTCATAGATTTATTGTGAAGATCAAGTGATACAGTATTTAAGAAGTGTTTTGCAAACCATCTTAAATTATCATATAATTACTTTCTTTTCCATTTTGAACATCCCATATCCTTTAAAATAATGCTAAAATGTAATGATCCAATATGGCCTCACTATCTGGGCAACTCTCATTTTTTTCCTAAAAAGTGGTCCCCCCATATGGACTCTAAATGATCACCCTAGTGCAAATATCAATAATATGGAGATAGGTCTTGATCAATGACATATGTAAAAGCCAGTGGAATTGGATGTCAGCTGAGAGGGGAGGTGGAGGAAGGGGAGGGAAAGAACATGAATCTTGTAACCCTGGAAAAATATTCTAAATTTATTAATTAAATAAAATTTGTAAAAAAATAGAAATAAAAATAAAAAGTAGTCCCCAGTAATGGCCTTCCACATTCAGTAATATTCTTCCCTTCTCAACCAAACATTCATAAAATTAAGTACCTATTATGTCCTAGCTACTGTGCTGATTAATCCTATTACTAGAGACTAGACAAATACTTCTAGTCCTCTGATTACTCAGGGTAGTCTTCTCTTATTAAAAGATTGCTTTATTTGTTATCCTCAGTACTCATATACCCTCCCTTCAATGTAGCCCTCCAAAAAAAAAAACACACACGCAACCAAGCAAGAAAAATCCCCCACTACTTCTCCTAAGCAGTCCTTAGTCCTGAAGATAACACATAGTCCTGAGCTCTTTCAAAGCTCCCCTATCTAAGCTGCCCTGATATCCTATTGACTTTAGCTTTTCCTTCTTCCTCACCACCATCACCAATACCACCAACACCCAAGGAGGTGAGCCCCAGTTGTTCATTCTTGTTTGCTGGCATTTTAATGCCTCTGGTGGCCCAGGGTGTCAGCTGCTCCACTTCATCATGGTAGTTCAATTTAGCTCAACAATGGGATCATATTGTCCAGCCCATCACCTTGCGCTCAATCCAGGGCTCTTCTTTTCCTTTTCCTTTAACACTGCTGACCCAAAACCTTTTATGAAAGTCCCACTTCTTTTTCACTGGCAGAAACAGTACTCATCTGTATCAGTGCTATTATGGAACTATCTTACCTTGCATTAATCAATATATCATAACTTATTTTGTGCTTTCTATGTGCAAAAGTTTGAGATTAGGAGTTAGGAGATTGTTTTGAGAAATGTGTTCATGGAAACAATATTTTCTTATAATTTAGTTAATCCTCCACCCCTCAAAAATCTTCAGTGGCTTACTTCTACCTCTATGATAAAATACCAAGTTCTTTGGCATTCAGAATGCTTCACAACATAACCCCTTCTTATTGTACTAGTTGTCTTACTTGTTTCAAATTCTGAATTCCCCAATCTAGCTACATTAGCTTATTTGCTGTCCCTCTAGTACATACAGTCTATTTCCTCTTTCCATATCTTTGCAGAGGTTGTCCCCAAAGCTGGCGATGTTCTATTTCTTTATGTCCAGTTTTTGGTTTCTCTGGCTTCCTTCAAGACTAGTTCATGCCCAATCTGTTAAGAACACCTTTCCTGACCCTCCCCAAATACTTGTATCTTCCTCTCTGTAATACTCCTAAGCTATTACTGATTCTCAGATTCCCAGAGCAAGAGAAATAGCCATATTAAAGCCAGCAACCACTCTTCCTTTCTTATCTCATGATATAAGCTATTTGCAAATATTGATTCATTTTTGTTTCTGACTCCCTAGTACTGAGCAGAATCTGATACATGGTAGTTACTTAATAATGCTGGTTTATACAATAAATAGCCCACTTTTCACTATAATTTATATCCATGTAAATTTGAACCCAATGTGATAAAGAAACACAAAATAAGAGTTTATTTTAATTAGAAGAGATATTAACAGTCAACTGATTCAACCAATACTTGATTTTAAAAAAATACCTACTTCATTATACTGGTCATACAGCCTCTGTTTGCAAACCTTTGGAGAGAGGAAACCCATGATCTTTCAAGGATGGCTCTATTCCACTTTTACCAGGTTTAGTTGTTAGGAAGATTTTTTTATAAGCTAAAATTGTTCTCTTTGCAACTTCCACCCATTACTAACTGAG
>NW_025394347.1:0-2242 GCF_016433145.1 Gracilinanus agilis
AATAGAATAGAATAGAATAGAATAGAATAGAATAGAATAGAATAGAAGAATGACTTTCCAATCAAGAAGATCTGAATTCAAATCTATCCCCAGATCATTACTTGTATTACCTGGACAAGTTTATCTCTCCTAGTTTCATCAACCATAAAATGAGTGTAATAATAGCTTCTGGTTCATAGATTTATTGTGAAGATCAAGTGATACAGTATTTAAGAAGTGTTTTGCTTCCTTCTCCATTTTGAACATCCCATATCCTTTAAAATAATGCTAAAATGTAATGATCCAATATGGCCTCACTATCTGGGCAACTCTCATTTTTTTCCTAAAAAGTGGTCCCCCCATATGGACTCTAAATGATCACCCTAGTGCAAATATCAATAATATGGAGATAGGTCTTGATCAATGACACATGTAAAAGCCAGTGGAATTGGATGTCAGCTGCTAGGGGGGGTGGAGGAAGGGGAGGGAAAGAACATGAATCTTGTAAACCTGGAAAAATATTCTAAATTAATTAATTAAATAAAATTTGTGAAAAAATAAAATAAAAATAAAAAGTAGTCCCCAGTAATGGCCTTCCACATTCAGTAATATTCTTCCCTTCTCAACCAAACATTCATAAAATTAAGTACCTATTATGTCCTAGTTACTGTGCTGATTAATCCTATTACTAGAGACTAGACAAATACTTCTAGTCCTCTGATTACTCAGGGTAGTCTTCTCTTATTAAAAGATTGCTTTATTTGTTATCCTCAGTACTCATATACCCTCCCTTCAATGTAGCCCTCCAAGAAAAAAAACACACACGCAACCAAGCAAGCAAAATCCCCCACTACTTCTCCTAAGCATTCCTTAGTCCTGAAGATAACACATAGTCCTGAGCTCTTTCAAAGCTCCCCTATCTAAGCTGCCCTGATATCCTACTGTCTTTAGCTTTTCCTTCTTCCTCACCACCATCACCAATACCACCACCACCCAAGGAGGTGAGCTCCAGTTGTTCATTCTTGTTTGCTGACATTTTAATGCCTCTGGTGGCCCAGGGTGTCAGCTGCTCCACTTCATCATGGTAGTTCAATTTAGCTCAACAATGGGATCATATTGTCCAGCCCATCACCTTGCGCTCAATCCAGGGCTCTTCTTTTCCTTTTCCTTTCACACTGCTGACCCAAAACCTTTTATGAAAGTCCCACTTCTTTTTCACTGGCAGAAACAGTACTCATTTGTATCAGTGCTATTATGGAACTATCTTACCTTGCATTAATCAATATATCATAACTTATTTTGTGCTTTCTATGTGCAAAAGTTTGAGATTAGGAGTTAGGAGATTGTTTTGAGAAATGTGTTCATGGAAACAATATTTTCTTATAATTTAGTTAATCCTCCACCCCTCAAAAATCTTCAGTGGCTCACTTCTACCTCTGATAAAATACCAAGTTCTTTGGCATTCAGAATGCTTTACAACCTAACCCCTTCTTATTGTACTAGTTGTCTTACTTGTTTCAAATTCTGAATTCCCCAATCTAGCTACATTAGCTTATTTGCTGTTCCTCTAGTACATACAGTTTATTTCCTCTTTCCATATCTTTGCAGAGGTTGTCCCCAAAGCTGGGGATGTTCTATTTCTTTATGTCCAGTTTTTGGCTTCTCTGGCTTCCTTCAAGACTACTTCATGCCCAATCTGTTAAGAACACCTTTCCTGACCCTCCCCAAATACTTGTATCTTCCTCTCTGTAATACTCCTAAGCCATCACTGATTCTCAGATTCCCAGAGCAAGAGAAATAGCCATATTAAAGCCTGCAACCACTCTTCCTTTCTTATCTCATTATGATATAAGCTATTTGCAAATATTGATTCATTTTTGTATCTGACTCCCTAGTACTGAGCAGAATCTGATACATGGTAGTTACTTAATAATGCTGGTTTATACAATAAATAGTCCACTTTTCACTATAATTTATATCCATGTAAATTTGAACCCAATGTGATAAAGAAACACAAAATAAGAGTTTATTTTAATTAGAAGAGATATTAACAGTCAACTGATTCAACCAATACTTGATTTTAAAAAAATACCTACTTCATTATACTGGTCATACAGCCTCTGTTTGCAAACCTTTGGAGAGAGGAAACCCATGATCTTTCAAGGATGGCTCTATTACACTTTTACCAGGTTTAGTTGTTAGGAAGATTTTTTTTGTAAGCTAAAATTGTTCTCTTTGCAACTTCCACCCATTACTAACTGAG
>NW_025394348.1:0-5288 GCF_016433145.1 Gracilinanus agilis
TGTCCGGGTCCAGCCGGACACAACCGAGGGGTCCGGGGAAACGGCAACCTAATTACCCATAGGGGAAGAAGAGGGGAAACCTCGCGTGCAAGACACAGAGTCGTTTTGATGGATACGAGGCTCGTTTATTGGAGATCTATGACAAGAATATATACGCTGAGGGAAGAAGGGGGTGGGCAGATACTAAGGGGGAAAGGAATGCGGAAAGGGAGCATAGAAAATCTCTGGTGGGGTCTTACTGTCTCCAAGCAAGGCTGGGCCTAAGATCAATATCTTATCTTAGAAGAGTGAATGATATCTATTCTTAGAAGAGTGACTATCTTTTCTTAAAGTCTTGGTCCCTAACAAATCCCCCTTTCTTTTTTAAATAGAAAGACGTAATAAGTTTATTAACCTTTGGTCATTGTTCAATCCAAGTCTGTCTTAACACCAGAAGTTTTTCCTAAGACACCTTGTGTTCCCTGGTCAATCCATAAGTGAGATTGGCAGCGACGGCCCCTGTCTTAGGCTACACAGGGGGAGTTACTCAACCATCAAGGGTTGAGGTCCTGTGCTACTCCCGTCATTGGGTTACCGCCCTGCTGGAAAACTGCAAACGAGTGTCACAAGGTTGTTCTGTGTCCATCATCTCAATACGATGGTATTGAACCATAGGGAACTTATCAAGGGCTGAGTTAACATTAGTTTTGATGAATTTCGTTAGACGTTGGAAGGCCCAAGGGCCAAAGGTTAAGATCAATAAAAATATAAAGAGAGGTGTAATAATAGTGGGAATTAAAGTGGAGAGCCAAGGAGAACCTCTGAGAAGGGTATTAAACCATCCTTCCTGTGCCTCGGCTTCCCTTTTCCTCTGGGCTAGCCGTTCACGCAACTTTGCCATAGATTCCCTTACTACGCCAGTATGGTCAGCGTAAAAACAACATTCTTCTTTGAGGGCTGCGCATAATCCCCCCTCTTTTAAAAAAAAGGAGATCAAGACCGCGCCTATTCTGTCAGACTACCTCTGACAGAGAAGTGAGTGATTGTTCCAGGGCTGTGACAGACTTTTCGAGGGCTTCTAAATCGGTTGTCCTAGCCATCTGAAGAGCGGCCAAGTGTTGGGTCTGGAGAATGGCAGTAGTGCCAGTGCCAATGCCTGCAGCAAGACCGCCGAGTCCTAACAGGATAGCTAAAGTAGTAAAGGGTTCCCTACGTGTTCTAGGAGAGGGGGAGAGGAGGGAGGCCACACTATCGTCCGTGTGGAAAGAGATACGTGGCCATAGCTGGACAAGAACACAGAATTCAAAGGAGGTATTGAAAACTAGAAGAGATATACAAGGGGTGAGGCCAGTATTGCAAGCCCAAAAGCCATTATTCGGGGCTTCCAAAAAGGAAGGGGAAGGGGGGAGGTCAAGGGTGGAGTTACATAAGTGGGCATGAGATCGGGGAATGGTGCCTAAACAAAGGCCACGGCCAGAGACTTCAGCAAGGGTGAGACGGCGAGGAAAGACGGCGCAGCGCGGGGAAGCTAGAACTGTTTCATTGGGCTCTGCCATATAGGCAATACCTTCATAGTAAGGGGATTGTGGACTCAGACAGAGCCAGCACTTAATCGTCAAATCTGGCCTGGAAGCATTCAGGGCAGTGTAGGCACCTGATACTAGAGATAAAAATCTGTCTGCTGTACCGGGAATATTTAGGGACCCTTGCTGTGACTGGGGCTGTAACTGGGAGGAGGGATTCGGAGATAAAGGGGAAAAAAGGGGAACCGATGGGATGGGGAGAGGCATGGGAGCCGGTAATGGCTGGGGGTTAGGGGAAAAGGGGCGTCGTTGTTCCGAGAGGATGATGTTAGGACCAACAGAAACAATGAGGGGCTGCACACGGAGGCGGAGGGTGAAAAGGAGAACATCATCAAAACCGCCCTTCTTATAGAGTCGTAAACCCCAAGTCAAGCCATCTGTCCATTTAACACTTCATTTCCCTGCGTTGGTAAATGTGATAATGAGGGGATTACAATTAGGAGGACTGGGGGTGCACACAGCTGGACTGGATAGATTGCGGGTTATTGCTATCAAGTCCTGGTTCGCCTGGATCCAATATCCAGTGCCAATTGTTTCACATCCCCAGGCTGCACAAAATCCGTCTGTCTGGTCCCCACAGTGTGGTGGCTGATCAAAGCCAGGGCAGCCATATAGAGGAAACTGAGTGTATTGGGTCCAGTAATCCGGGATGCTAGGCACGCCAGGGAGGGTAGGGGCGCAGTAGTGGGTTGAGGACATCTGGGGTGCGCCTAGGGCACAAAGATCAACCGGAATGGAAGGAAACCACGTCCATTGGGGCCATTGGGAAGAAGAAACGGAGGTAATGATGGCTTGATTAACTGGATTGATGATCTCCCATCGTTGTTGGACCAGGAGATGAGGATTGGAAGTGGTGACCGGAAGGAAGGTGGAGTAGATGATGTAAACTGCCAGAGAAAACGAGTTCAGGATCTGGGGTCCCATCTGTGATGTCGTCAGGGTTGTGGTTCTGAAAAAGGAAGAAGAAAAAGACTTCTCCCTGGCTTAGGAGGGTTAGTATCAGGGGCGAAAGGTTTAATCAGTCTAGATGGAATCCAGCGGGCATTATTAGCCACTTTATCAAAAATACAGGCGGAGCCCTTTCCCCAGAAAATGACGGGGTCGGGGCCACACCAGAGGCCCGTGACGGGGTCACGCCAAAGGACTGTGGCCAGATTAGATGAAGTATGCAGATTCCAGTGGCGATCAGCAGCGGAACGCCCTTCGGCATCCAGGGTGAGGAAATTGAGAACAAAGAGGGCGTGAGCAAGAAGCAAAGTCTGATTGCCACTTAAGGGATAAAGAGTTTCTTGGGCTTTGAGTTTGAATTTTATCTGGGGCAATGCTAAAGCCTCCAGCTTGGAGCTGTGTCAATGAGGGGGATGGGGAATTGACTATGGGAATGGAAAATGATAGTGGTCAGGGATGGAAGGCCTGACTGTAAAGCCCCCATGGGTAGCATGGTCTTATTGACCTCACGTAGGTCCTGTGGAAGTCTCCATTTCCCCGATTTCTTTTTAATAACAAAAATAGGTGTATTCCATGGGGAAGTGGAAGGTTCAAGGTGTCCAAGAGAGAGTTGCTCCTGCACTAGCATTGGGGCAGCTTGAACCTTCTCAGATGGTAGAGGCCACTGGTCAATCCAGACAGGGGAATCGGACTTCCAGGTGATCTTATCTGCCTGGATTGCAGGGAGATCAGTGACCTTTATAAAAAATTTTTTGACCCAAGTCCTCCTTTATCGTTTTGGGCTGGGGGGGATATTGGGTGTAAGATGCCTTGTTCGTTCTTGCCAAGGCCTTTGCCTGGGAGGTACCCAGATTTCAGCATAGTGCCACTATTGCCCTCAGTATCTTGCCAATGGAGGAGCTTAGTACTTTGGAGGGTATCTTGGATCTGACCTATTCCTGACAGGTGGGTGGCTGAGGGTTGAAGGGGCCAGGCTCGGGGCCAATGAGTCTGGGAGATGACAGTAGAGTCTGCCCCTGTGTCCAGCAGCCCTGTGAAGGTTTTTCCTTCGATCTTTAATTGCAGAGTGGGTCGGGACTCAGTAAGTTGTTGTACCCAATAAATGTTGGAAGAGCCGGGTGAGGAAGGNAAGGTTTTTCCTTCGATCTTTAATTGCAGAGTGGGTCGGGACTCAGTAAGTTGTTGTACCCAATAAATGTTGGAAGAGCCGGGTGAGGAAGGACCTCGTTTTTGGGCTGCGGCGGGAAAATCGCCTATCATGGGGAGGGGGAGGGCCTGAGCTAAGCGTTTACCGGCAGGAATGGTAACCGGAGGGTGAGGAGATTCTATGATAAGTTTTATCTCCCCTGTGTAGTCGTTATCAACAAGGGTGGGATGCACAACTACACCTTGTAAGGTGGTGAGCGCCCTGCCCATGACCAAGAAAAACATGCCAGGAGGCGGTGGTCCGAATTTGCTGGTGGGGAGGACTACCTGGCCTTCTTCAGGGGTCAATATTTGGGTGGAGGCGGCACAGAGGTCCAGGCCTGCGCTGCCAGCTATGGCTCGAGTAAGGGAACTGGGCAGGGGCTCCCGTGGGAGCCCCGCATCCCGTTTCCCGACATTGGGGAAAAGTTCTGAGGTTTGGCTCGGCAATCTCGAGCCCAGTGCCGACCCTTTCGACATTTAGGGCAAACGCTGGGAGGTGGTCTTTGGGTTTGAGCCTGAAGGGGGGTGGGAGTCTGAAATTGCCCTCGGGATAGGACAGATTGCACAACTTTGGACCATTCAGAGGGGAGCATGTGTCCCTCTCCTCCAAGCCCTTCTAGGATGGAGAGTGTAAAAGGGGCATTCAGGCCATAATTTTTAACTGCCGAATGCAGGTCTTTAATGTGCTTAATTTTTAATTTTTTATAAATTGGCCTATGATGGTGAGGGAGGCCTGAAGTATCTGCGGCTCTGGAATTTCCACGGGATCCGCTTTCCTCCTCCCCCTCTTCCTCCTGCTGGGAGTCAGAGGAATCATGTGGGAGGGCAAGTTGGATGGTGGGGGATGGGGGGTTGTAGGGAGGAGGTCTATTCCTCAGAGCGCCATTGTTATGGTAGCGGGCTGTCTCCTCCTCTAGTTCGGCTTGATAAGCCGGATTAAGAGTGCTATCTTGAGGAGGGTCCGTGAATAGGACTGGATAAAGGCGTGGTCTGGGCTTAGAGGGAACAAGGGGCTCCTCAAGGGAGGGATTTTTGATAGGTTCCTCTAAAAGACAGGAGGGACGCTCATTCCCCTTGAGGGGCGAGCTCTGTTCTTTAGTCAAGTTTGGTTCTTCATTTTTTATCTTAGATTCTAAGATAGCGTCCTCGGCCAAGCTGAGGAGGTGCGAGACTTGTTGACTCGTGTCGGCTTCTTTAAGAAAGTCACGAATCAAGCCATAGAACCTGAACAGGTCCTTTTTTACTCTGCTGCCTCTCTTCCTAAGACTATGTTTTAGTTCAGTCACGAACACTGTTTCCTTCGAGAGTGTTTTTCCCATCATGCACACGTATTCCTTCCACTTTCCTAGCACACACACACACACACACACACACACCTTTTTTAGAAACACTCTTGATTTTTAAATGCCTATGGGGGATGGGACAACTTACCCTACCTCGAGGCGTCTTGCTCAGCCTCTACCCGTTACGTCTTCGCGGCCGCGACAGCTGCTCCTCAGTTGTCCGGTAAGCCGTTTTCGCCTTGCCCCACGTTGGGCGCCACTGTCCGGGTCCAGCCGGACACAACCGAGGGGTCCGGGGAAACGGCAA
>NW_025394349.1:0-5387 GCF_016433145.1 Gracilinanus agilis
GTGGCTGACTCACGGGTCTCTCGCGGTTGTATCCGGCTGGATCCGGATATCTGGCGCCCAACGCGTGGCTCGACGAACGCAGCTTACCGGACGACTGAGAGGCATCCCGCGGCCGCGGACTTAAGCAGGGTAGAGGCTGAACAGACAGCTTTGAGGCAGGGTAAGTCGTCCCATCCCCCATAGGCATTCAGGCTGCAATTTGGAGTGAATACCCCAGAATGAGTGTGTGTGTGACTGGTATGACAAGGGTTTCAGTACTCTGATCGTTCCCTTGATCTGTTTATCCGTTTCCATACCTCCGCGAGGAGATTGGCGAGAATGTGGGGAAGTGATTGTTACGACAGCGCGAATGAAAAATGGGGAAAACACTCTCAAAGGAAGCCCTATATGTTAAGGAATTTAAAAATAGCCTCAGGGAGAGAAGCATTAGGGTAAAAAAGAAAAATTTGTTTAAGACCACCGGATCCTTTAGAGAGGACTTCGGGGAAAAGGGGATGGAGCCCTGAGCAAGCTCCCACCCCTACTCAAAATTAAGCATTAGGGCACTGGGCCCTTCTTAGAAGGACACCAGGAAAAGCGTATTTTTCTCTAGGACTAAACGGCAAATTTAAAAGTGACCAGAAATTTTCCTCTCTGCCCCCCTTTTTAGAAGCGGCTGGCTACTTTGCTTCAGCTAGAAAAACCAGTTTTGTCATAGTTTTTTTCTTTCTCCCTTGGAAGGAGTCCAATTGGTAACGGCCACAGACAATGTAAAAAGTTTTAACAATTTTCACTTAGCTATATCAATCTTTCCAGCAATGTGGCATACCTGGAATTATTCAGGCAGGTATCAGAGTCCCACTTCACAGAAAAGTGAAGAAGCAAAAGTGTATTTATTTTAGGATACTTATTGAAGCATGAAGAAAGGTAATTAAGAAACAAAATTCATCATATGTCAGCCAGCTCCTTCTTAAGAATTAACCCTTTTCTGACTCATTCTTTTTCACAGAATTCTTTAGTCATGGAGATATGAATTGTAACAATTGATCTTTTGCCAGGATGAAAAGAAAAATCTAGCTTATACAATTTATGTTTTATATTTGTCAGAGTGTGTGTGATATGCCCGGGAAATGTGTCCATGATCAGTCTGTGTGTTACATGTTGTTTGTCTGTGATCACAATGGGAGGGTTACAGGTTGGGAAAAATAAATCTCTCTCTCTTCTTCATTCATTCCGGAGGAATGGGGAAGACAGACGGAGGTGTTAGAGAAATTCAGAAAATAACATTGTAATTTCTGAATGTCTTTAACTCTAAGATAATTTAATTGGTTAAAAGAAATCTTATTCTCTGCTCTTATTAAGGCAAGAGTTAAACAAACTAATCTGTCAAACATTTCCCCTTCCATTTCTCACTGGCCATGAGAAAGGGAACATGGAAATCAAAAGACAGAAAAAGGGACAAATTTGATCCCATCACCAAATTCTATCAACAGGTTAAGTACTGAGACATATATCTAATGAAAATTACAAAAGATTCTAAAATGCAATCTAAGAAAAACTTATTGAGAGAGAAAGCAATGATTCTTAGTTGTGTACAGAAGTATAGAAGTGCAACTTAACTTTCCTAGCTAGCAAAAAAATAAATAAATAAAAACCATCAGTCTTGCTCAGTGCTTAACCAAGAGTGAAAAAGCTTCTTTAAACAACCATGAGTTCAACCTAACATTAATCAAACTGATGTTAGTGAAAAATTTAACTTAAAGATTATTAGAACAATGCAATTGGCTTACATTTCAAAATTAGATCCCTTTAGACAGAGACTGGTCCATGAGAAAATTATTTGTTGAGAGCGAATCATTCACGCCGCCCCAGTTCAGCAGGAAGTAGCTATGAGAAGCTAAAAATCGTCGCCCATTCTCCCCCAAACTCATGGACCTTTCTCTACCCATTAGAGTATATATTTGCTAAGGAACTAAATAGGTACTGATGGTATTGTGTAAATTCATTGACTACTAGTTAAAAATGGAATTTCTGTTAAATTTAAGAATGCACAAAACTTATATTGAAAAGCTATCTATTAGGATTTGCAGTGTAGGAATGATCAGACTTACCAAAAATGCTTATCGAACTGAATTTAGGGAAAACATATGAACATGTAAAATTGTTACTCTAAGACCTGTACCATCATATTAAGTAATAGGTAAAAATATAATTAACATTAGGGTTTCAAATTTTGGTAATTCAAAAATAATATTTTTGCATTAGGAATCTAGTATATTATGAATATAAAAAATTTGGACAGCATTGTAATTTATTAGGATATAAAATTATTTTAAAAGCATGTGCAATGTATTAGAAGAAATTCATGATCTAAGGAATAACATGCAATTTGTTTAAAGAAAAAATATTATTATGGGTAAGAATAAACATGTAGAATAGCTTCATGTGAACAGACTCAGAGAGGTACAGTGACCAATCAAGTGTGACTTGCCAGCTTAGCTCTGTAAAGTGAAAAAATGAACAAGAAGCTAATAGCAACTTTATAACATCAATAATGATTGTGCAAAAATTCAGGTTTCCCTAATTCACCACAATTGGAGCATAAATTTAAAATAAAAAGGGAAACTGCAGATATTATAGAGAATAAAAGACAGTTAATACAAAGGAAATATGGTTTGGAAATTTATAAAGCAAATAACATATATTGTGACAACTTAAAATTAAGCCTTAAGACAAAAGGGAGATTTTACTCCACAATTAGAAGTATTTTTCATGTAAGAATTGATTTTAAGGGTTGAGGATTGCTAATGATTTTTGATATGGTACAATGTAATTTATTTATTGTGGTAACAGAAAAAAAAAAAAAGTTGTAATGTTAGAGAACTTATTCCAGAATTTAACTTGGGATATTTCAAATGAGATGTTCTTTTAATGTATGTGCTGTCAGAACTAGCAGCAAGTAATCATGATACACAAGAAATTTTTAAAGTGGTTAATCTATGCATGGGTTTTAATAATACAGGTTCTAAGAATTTGGTAATTTTCAAAAGATGGAGTTTCTAATGGATAAATAAATAATAGGTGTGAATTCTAGTGCAAAATAGACACAAAAAAATGATGAATCAGAATAATCTTGATGGTATTTGATCAGCTATGTAGCAATGTTTTAAAGTAAAAGGAAACTAAACTGGAGATTCTATTATATTCTGTTTTAAAGAGAGGTTTGAAAGGAATAAGAGTAAATGCTTTGAAATTCATTTTGTTTATATACTGAAAGATTGCTAAAGGATTTAAAGTTATTTGTAAGTTATGGAGTTCAAACTAATATCTGTTTCAGGAGATAATACAGCCCTGTTTTATATTTACTATGAAGCTACTCAATCCAGCACTCCTGTTCCTTAATTCAGGTTTTGTGACTAAAGTGTGAGATGTTAATTATTACCAAAATATGTAAGAATAACTGAGTGATCAGTCTTGTAGGGATATGAGGAAATGTTTTCCCTGTTTGTTTTTTGTGACAAGTCCCATAATCAGCACATAAGGCAAATTGTACAATTAAAGTTTCCATTTCCCCAAACAACCTATTAGGTAGATAATTGGAAATTATCAAATTGTTAGGGAACATGCTTTGAGAAGTAGATGAAGTTAGTGATAGATGACTTGTAGCTTGCAGCTTTAGTTTACCACAATTGAAGTATTAGATCTTGAGCTTGGAAATATAACCCAAAACTTTCTGGATTTCCTCCAGAATCTGGGAGATAAAGAAATTTATTTGTAAAATAATAATTCAAGTATTTATAGATGTCCTATTAATGTGAGCTTTGCAAAAGGATATTTTGTAACAGAAACATCACTTGTCAACTCTGCAAACAACTTAGGAATCAAACTTCCTAGAAGGATCAATTCTTATCCAAGAATGATTTCTGGGGATGAAGTATGTTGGCAAAGATACCCAAATGTTAAGGTTTAATATCAGTTTCTCTTGTACTAAATTTTCTTGTGTTACTCTTTTGCCTGAACCCCATCTAGGGATTAACCCCCGTGGCCTTCTCCCCGGCCACCTATGGCAAATAGACGTCACCCACGTCCCTTCTTTCGCTAAACTTTAGTATATCCAGATTTCCATCGACACGTTTAGCGGTTTTCCTTTTGCATCTGCACAATCTGGCGAAGCCACCAGGCATGTTATCAAGCATATGTTCCTTGCCATGTCCATGATGGGAAAGCCCCTCTCCCTCAAAACAGATAATGGCCCCGGCTATACCAGCCAGGCCTTCAAACAATTCTGCTCTCAGTTAGGCATAAAACATGTTACGGGCATCCCTTATAACCCACAAGGACAAGGCATTGTTGAACGAGCAAATCAAACCCTTAAGAACACCCTTTTTAAACTCAAGTCCCAAGAGATCCTTTACCCATTGTGTGGCAATCAGACCCTGCTTCTTGCACATGCCCTTTTTGTTCTTAACTTCCTCACACTGGATGCGGAGGGGCGTTCCGCTGTCTCGACCTCCTTTTTTTGAAAGAGGGCGGACTATGCGCAGCCCTGAAAGAAGAATGTTGTTTTTACGCAGACCACACTGGCGTTGTAAGGGAATCTATGGCAAAATTACGAGAACGCCTTGCCCTAAGAAAAAGGGAGGCTGAGGCTCGGGAAGGATGGTTTAACAATCTCCTAAAAGGTTCCCCTTGGCTTTCCACCCTGATCCCCACCGTTTTAGCCCCCCTTTTTATCTTCCTTTTAGTCCTTACCTTTGGCCCTTGGGCTTTCCAACGCCTGACCGGATTTATTAAAATGAAAATTGACTCAGCCCTCACTAAGTACCCTATGGTCCAATACCATCGCATAGAAATAACAGACACTGAACGGCCACACACCTTGCCTGACAGTGACCGTCTCCGTTTCACTGGCAGGGCGGTAACCCAATGACGGGATTAGCACAGGTCCTTGACCCTTGATGGTCAAGTAACTCCCCTGTGTAGCCTAAGACAGGGGCCGTCACTGCGGTCCTGGCAAAATCGCCTCTTTAAATGAAAAGAAAGGGGGAATTGTCAGAGACCAAGGATCAAAACTTAGAGACCAAGGATCGAAACCTAAAAACCATGGAGACCATAGAAACGAAACTTAGTGAAGGATTTCCCAAGAAACGAAACTTATGTTAGGAATAGAAACTTATCCAGCTTCATCCGGGATAGGCGTGGCGAGACCAACGGCCCGAGACCACTGGAAAATTCCTTACCCCAGTCCTAGAAGCATATAAACCCACTCCCTGCACTCAATAAACGAGCCTTGTCACAATTAAGACTGATTTGTCTTTATTGCGCCTCGGTTTCCCTTCTCTCTCCCTATGGTTCTTCTAGGTGGCTGACTCACGGGTCTCTCGCGGTTGTATCCGGCTGGATCCGGA
>NW_025394350.1:0-5619 GCF_016433145.1 Gracilinanus agilis
GGCTTGGGGGGCGGGGGTCCAAGGCTTTGATCCAGGCTAGGGCCCCGGGGGTTCCCGGAAAGTCCTGTCCACTAAGTTGTCTCCTTTTTCTTCCCTGCGCAGGCTGGGGGGCAGGCGGTCCCCACGGTCCTGGGAGGGGACAGGGGTCTCTGGGCCCGACACGCTGCTGGTGGCCAGGGCCCTTTTCTTGTTGCCCTGCTGAGCCAGCGAGGGGGCAGTGCAATGTTAAAAGGGCATTGGCCGCCAGGACAGGCCGCCCGGAGCCAGCGCGGCCCTTGCCCGGGCCGGGCCCCCACAATGCCCCTCTCCACATCGCCCCCCCCACCCCACGCTCGGTTTCCCCCTTCCTGGCGGCCCCGCCTCGGGTCACCAGAGCTCAGACTTCTTTCCCTCTAGGGGCCCCCCACACTGGGGGTGGGGCCAGAGCGGGTGGGCCAGCCCGGCCTCCATTAGCCTCCCAGCCCTGGAAGGTCATCCTGTGTCTGGACTGGGGGAGGAGGGGGGGACTCCTCTCCATTCTCCCTTTGGCCCCTCCCCTCCGGGCTCTAGGGGCCTCCCTCTCCCCTTCTGCTCTGCCTTCCTGCCCAGGGCTGCCCGGAGGCATCTCCCTGCCCTGGGGGGCTCAGGGAAGAGGCCTAGGCAGGTGGAGCCAGTGGAAGCAAGGTCCACTCTCCTGCCTCCCCCTCAAGGCCCACGGAAGTCATTTCCTATCCCCTCCCGGCCTCAGGATCTTCTCCCCACCCCCACCCCCCACTCCCACCCTGGTCTTGAAAGCCTGGGCACTGACCCTGTTTGGGCCCAGGCCAGCCTCCTGGTCCTCCCTCCGAGGGTGGGGGCCGGCCCTGAGCCAGGCTTCTTCTAGGCTGGGGCCCCCAGACAGCTGGGGTGGGGGAAGGGCCAGCCAGAGGCTGCTGACATTCCCCAAATGCCTGGGGGCCCCTCCCGGTCCTGTCCTGGCCTGTGGAGCCAGGCAGCCTGCCCTGCCCCCCTGCCTGGCCCCTGCCTGGGCTGCTGGGGGAGGGGAGGGGCTGCCCACCTCCCCTGGGCCTGGGCCTGCCCGAAGCTCTTTCCCTGTTGCCCTGCTGTCCGGTCACCTAGCAGTGCAATTGTGAAAGGGCATTGGTGAGGCCTACCTTGGAGGAGCAGCGGGGATGGCTGGGGGGGAGGGGTAAAGGGGGGCCTTTAGATGGACATGGAGCTGGCAGTCCACAACCACTTACTTATAAGCACCCACTGTGTGCCTGGCCTCAAGGGGTGACCCTAGCAAAGTCCCTTCCCTTGTTGGCCTCAGTTTCCTCCTCTGTCACATGAACTGGAGAAGGAAATGGCCAACCAGGACGGGATCTTTCCCAGGAAAGCCCCACCAGGGTCAGGAAGGACTGGGCCAAGGACTGGGCTCTCAGAGGCTGAAGAAGCTGGGGCCACCTCACATCCAGCCTCAGAACCTCCCTGGAAGTCACTCAGTACCCTCTGCCTCACTTTCCTCACCTGTGCAATGGGAATGATAGTGGTTGGGATTGGTTGGGATAGCTGTAAAGTGCTGGCCACACAGTAGGTGCCTAATAAATGCTTGTCCTGGAGGGAGACAGCTGGGGCCCTCCTGCCCCTTGGGAGGAACCCGTCTCACACCCTAAGAGGTCCCTTTGGGGAAGGGCTGCTGTCCCTTCCCCCATGGGGGTGTGTGGGGTGTGGGTGTGAGCCCCCCCAGAGGGTAGGGCCACCTTTCTGGTGCCTAATAAATGCTAAGGGCTTGTGTCCTGGGCCCTCAGGGGTTGGGGGGGGGGAAGCCTCCCAGTGAGGGGACTCCCCCAGCCTAAGCGCTGCTTGCCTTTAAGAAAGAGCTCCCCAGCCCAGGCTGGCCCCTCTCGTGGGAGGCTGCTTCCAGACTCCAGAGAAGTGGCTGTAAACCTGACTGCTTGACTACTCGGTGGCATGGGGAGTTCATTCCTGCATGCCAGAGCTCTGCATACTGTCTGGACAACTACTGCAGTGGCTGGGAACCTCCCAGTCCAGTGAACAGTTCCTCTGGTGTCTGCTCTTGTCCTCAGCAGGGCTCTGGCCTCCCAACACAAGCAAGTTGAAGGCCCAGTCCTAGCCATGCCCTTTGAGCCCAGGAGACAAAAGGGGCCATCCAGTCCAGTCAGGGGCCTTGCCCAGGGTCACTTAGTTACTCCAAGGTCTGAGATCCAAACTCGGGCTCACCCTCATCTCTTGTCCTGGCTGGTGCCAATTCTTCAGGGCAGGGAGGAAATTAGCCCAGGCTGGCCTTTTGGGATGGGTTCGATTTCCCCAAAGGGTGGAGGGGACAGGGCCCTGGATGAGCTCTGCCTCCTGGGCCGGGAAGCCTCCATAGGCCTGATCCTGGCTACAGCCTACCTCACAGGACTGCTGGGGGGCCCTGGAGCAGGGCATAGCTCTTCTATGTTGGGGGGCAGAGGGGCCCTTGGAGCTTTCACTCCCTCACGCCTTCCACTGCTCTCTCCTACACCCCATTCACATAAGTCACTCTGTTTCTCTAGTGCCTGCTCTGGGAGCTAGTCATCCCCACTTTACAGTTGTGGAAATGGAGGCAGACAGGTTAAATGACTTGTCCAGGGTCATGCTGCTTGGAAGAGTGAGGCCTGACCAGAGCTCAGGGGGCCAGTTCTGGCCAAGGCAAATCCCTCACCTGCAGGGGTGCCCCCACTCCATCCTGGCTCCTCCAGCAGATTGCTTCCTGGTTTATCTTCGGTCTGTCTCCACTAGGTCTGCTCCCCATCTCCCTGTTGTGGCTAAATCTGAGGTGCCACCTTCCCTGGCCTGATCCCCCTGGCCTCTGCAGCCTTGGGCCCTGCCCATCCCTCCTCCACCCTCTTCTCTCAGCTCCATCTCCCCCAAGGATCTGGCCACCTCAATGCCATTTGCCCCCTGAAGATGCCTGCTTTGTACTTCTTGGTCTCTGCCCTTCCTCTGTAGCACAGTGCCTGGCACCCAGGAAGTTCTCAATAAATGTTTGTGTCTTGAGTGAGGGTGTCTAATGGTGGGTTTTGCCCCCTTCCCAGGCTGCTCAATTGGAGGGTCACCATCTACAGGGAGCCTGAGAATACCACCTCAGAGATTCCCATCGAACAAGCACTTTATTAATTATCCCTCGTCAACAAGTCCACACCTGGGAGCCGGCAGCTGAGCAGGGCCCCAGGTGGGCAGGCTGGTTGTAGCTCAGAGCTCGTCGTGTCTCGACTCTGTGAGGCTGGGCTTAATGAAGACGCCCTCCATTGCTTTCCAGGAATTGTGCTGGTTGGGGCTGGGCATGCCGTGAACCTCCCTCTGCCCTCGGATGGGGTGCCCATACTGTTCCCCTGTGACGGACAAGTAGACGTGGGTGCCAGCATGCTGGAAGCGGACGGCTTCCTCCCGATCCCAGTAGGCCCCACTGCACTGCACCAGCCACACGTCCAGCTGGTCTCCCTCGCCACCATCTCCGAAGGCACTCACCTCCTGGGGCAGAGGAGCACAGGGTTTAAGCCAGAACCTCACACCATCCAGTCCAAGTTCTTACCCAGCCATGAGCCTCCAAAGGGGAAGGGCCGAGCTTTGAACCCTCAGAGAGCCATGCTGGCCATCAGTGTGGAAGGGCCACCTGGGCAGCCTGAGGGCTGGTGTGAAGCACTTCCTTCCCTTCAGCCTCATGGGGCAGGAAGTGCTGCCCTCATCTTATTGCTAGGAAGGGACACTCAGCAAAGGGGAGTGACTCCCTTGGTGTCACACAGGGAGTTCCTTAGCAGATGGCTTGGGATGAGAACCCAGGTGCCCTGACTTCCCACTGCCTTTTTCTATGCCCTTCTGGCACTAGGCAGGCTGCCTCTAGAGCAGGGGTCGGCAACCTTTTTGGCCGCAAGAGCCGTACAGTGCTCACAGTGCACATTCCTATAACAGTGCCTGAAAAAAAAAACGGACTTTATGGCTCCTGCAGAAAGAGCCAGATATGGCTTGAGAGCCATACGTTGCCGACCCCTGATCTAGAGGGTCTTCTGAGGAACAGTCGATGGCTGGGAAGCTGTCTCTGGGCTCAGGCTATGTGGAGCCAGGCTCTCCCCCAGAAGGCCTCTAATATTGACTTAGAAAAAACCTGCCAATTCTCAGGCCCTGGGCTACGCTGGAAAAAATGTCTTTCAACATTTCCCAATGACTTTTTTTTAAACCCTTAACTTCTGTGTATTGGCTCCTAGGTGGAAGTGGTAAGGGTGGGCAATGGGGGTCAAGTGACTTGCCCAGGGTAGTGTCTGAGGCCAGATTTGAACCCAGGACCTCCTGTCTCTAGGCCTGACTCTCAATCCACTGAGCTACCCAGCTGCCCTTCCCAATGACTTTTAAAACCCTTTCTTCCAATCATAATCAACACTGAGTAAGAATTCCAAGGCAGAAGAGTGGGAAGGGCTAGGCAACGGGGAGTGGGGGTAGGGATCGATGACAGACCCTTGCCCAGGGTCAGTCACACAGCTGGGAAGTGTCTGAGGCCACTCTTAAGCCTAGGACCTCGGGAGGCCCCCAGCTGTCCCTCCATGACATTTTAAGAGGGGCGCATTGTGGTCTGAATTTGACACGTCTTCCCTAGACCCTCATCAGAGGCACATCTCAATCCCCACACATCTGGCTTCCTAATCAGAGAAGCTCAGCCTCCAACTCCTGCCCTCTGCAAGAACTCATTCCCATGTCTCAGTGACAGGGAGCTCTACCTCCAGAGGAAGCCTTCCTTCCTCTTTCACTGAGCTCCACTGCCCCTGTGGGGCAATGCCAGGCCCTGCTATCATAGCTCTGCCCTGCTCTGGCCCCATATGGCTCTGAGTAGTCAATTCTGGGGGTCACATTTTGGGAGATTCTGACTAGAGGCCTCTAGATCAAGATCTCAGTAACAGTGATGGGGCAACATGGGCTGTGCTGGCTGGGAGTGAGCTTCCTGGCTCTGTGGATGACAAGTGGAGAAGACCCCAAGACCACAATCACTCCAGAGAGCAACAACTCCCCCAGGCCCTTTCAGCCTGGCCTCACTTACCTGGTTGTTAGACAGCGGGGAGGGAAAGTGGTGGGTATGAAGGTTTTTCCCCGTGTTTACATGGGTGAGTCGGACCGCTTGTCCACAGCGCACTGGCACTCCTCGTGGGCATTCACCCTCTGCCCCACCTCGAATCCTCCAGTAGCTGTTGGCATCCTCTGAGCCCTCAACTCCTGTCACAGACTGCTGCCCACTTCCTGCAGAGGCCAGAAAGAGGAGGTCACTCCGGGCACAGGATGAAGCCCCAAAGCTTCCATCCCAGGCCCGCCCTCCTGCCCCATCTCTCCCTTTGCTCCTCTTCTCCCTGCCTCATTTCTCCATCCCCTTGCCCTCTCCATCCTCCTCCTATCTGAAAGCCCTTCCACTTCTCTTCCCTTCTCCATTGTCCTTCCCCCTTCATCCTCTCCTCCATCCCATTGTCTCCTTCCTCCTCTTTCTGCATCTTTCTGGCTCCTCCATTCTCTCTTCTCTCCCACCCCCTGCCCCCTCCAGCCTTTCTCCTTCTTTATTCCCTGCCTCCTGCATTCTCTCCTCCATCCTATTGTCTCCTGCATCCTCTCCTCCCCTTTATCTCCTTGCTCCCTCCA
>NW_025394351.1:0-2319 GCF_016433145.1 Gracilinanus agilis
TGATAAAGGCTGCTATAAATATATATATTAGTATTTTAATTAAAGCCATGTTGATAGATAAAATCATTAGACCACGCGCTTGTAAGCATTCAAAACTGCCGCCTCCATACTGTCTCCTAGCCAAGCGCTACTCGCCAAAGAGAGAGCCTCCCTCCTAACCCAGGAGATTTAAGCGCTCCCCTGCGTCAAGACGTCGGAAACGGAAATCAGTTGGACCATGTTGGATCATGGGAAATGTAGTTTTATACATTTCCCAGATTCACTTGTTACAATTCCCCGTGAGGTCCGGCAAAAAAAAAGGTTAGTCCTTTTTTCTTCGCTGGACCTGTAAAAATAACAGCTTCTAAATTTTTCAGGAATTTGGGGATAAAGAAATAGATGAACAAATGGTTAAAATTAGACGCATTGACAAAAAACCAATTTGGGGGGCTGTCCCCCACTGGCACAACAGTGTACAATTTAAAACAATACATACAACTCAATTTCAACTCCCCATAGTTCAATCAACTGCACCCCAAAGTTCAATTTTTGGTCTTCATGGTACAGTGAAGGCTTCTCAGACATCTTCATGGTGTCTTCACCAAAACAAGTTCGTTGTCTGGATTTTGGGGAGATGGCAAGATCCTTATCCTGAAATTATTCTCAAAAGAATTTAAACCTTACATTATAGATTACAAAACATACATTTTCTTCTAAGATTTTATATAATTCCCCGTGAAATTACTCCTAAAAGAGTTAAATAAATATACATATATTTTTACATTATCGAATTTTAAAAAACTTAACAGATATCCCCGTGAGGTAATTCTTAAACACACCTTTTTTCTAAAAAAGGGTATCTCAGGTCAGGTAAGGATGACAAAATACAAAGAATAGAATTCAAGAAAAAAGATGAAAAATTAACTTGTGAAATGAAATGTAAAATGTGCAAAAAAATCTGGGGAAAATAAACTTAGACCTTTGAATGAAGGTCTGATTAAAGTGAATTCCGCAGTGTGCAATTACCCATCCAGGGCCAGGACTTAAGGAAAATGTCTCTCTCTGATCTGACTTATCATCAGCTTTTTAGGGAAGTGAGCCAAGTAAATAACCAATCTTAGGTGCTTTCTAGGAATCTAAGTCGAGGGGACCCACGTCCTCTAAAGTTTTAGAAAAGACTGGGACTCCAGGACTCAAACCCCAACTTCAAGCCCTAAAGTATTGGCATAGAACTGCTATTATGCAGATCTTAGTCAGTCAAGTCTCTGACCATGTGCTTTCTTTAGCACTATTAATGGCTTTCATATTCCCTTCTGGAATCAGAGAGGCATTTAAATCACAGTCCTATAGGCTCAGGTATTTGCTGTAGAATCAGAAAAAGGATAAATAATGATTATATATGTACTTCCAGTACAAGATGATAAAAAGGGAAAATCAATTTCTCATTAGAAAAATGTTTTAAAAATCAAAAAAATATATATATAGCTTAGAACTAGAAGGGTTATATTACCCAAAAATGAGACTTTCTGTGAGAGAAAGTGGGTTTTACAAAATAGCAGATTCACAATGCACATTCAAATAGAGTACCATTATTTCCAATAGCACATTTTAAAACAATAAATAATGATATTCAAAATCATATACTTGTTACAACTTTTAACCCTTGGCAAATGCTGTTATTGCTTCCATAGCAAAATGTGATATTTAAAAAAGAAACCTTCCTGGTATAATCATCCTCAGATAAGAATATACAGGAGCTCCTTGGCTTCCTGTTTTAAAAAAAATCCTGGATAGGAATGCTTCTACCCATTTAAGGCAATAATATCTCTTATAATAAAATATATAAAAGCTTTATCCTTTAAGACAACAATTCTTAAGGATTTAAAGTAAAAGTTAAAAAATATCTCTTGTAAAATTACAAGGTAATATTTAAAGCATGGAAACTTTCAAGGTTCTTTGCAATTACCAAGACAGAATAAATTTTAAAGACATGTGCTCTATAAGATGTTCATAGGTGGTACATATAACCGCATTGTTTTTGATACAGTAAGCGTTTAAGTAAATTAGGAAATATAATAACATCATAAGCAGAAACTTCATTAGCGTAAAATGATTCAGTGCAACAGGAAAATCAACGAAAGAAGCAAGATTAATTTACAAAACACTAATTAGCAAAATACAGTAAGATACAGTCTCTTTAAAACAGAAATAAAGCTCATCCATTTCCGAGGTTTTAAAAGTTCACCCCTGATTTCAATTTAAGGTTCTTTTGATTGAGTTCTGCTGAGTTTGTTTTTTTTTTTTTTTTTTAAAAGTTCAAAGTTCTGAGCAGTTATGGGG
>NW_025394352.1:0-6051 GCF_016433145.1 Gracilinanus agilis
GAGAGAGAAGTAAAGGGAAAAGCTCAAAGAATGAAGGTGCAAAAAAAGGCAGGCTAAAATGGGTGGGGGAGGGGTTGGTAATAGCAATAGGAAGAAGAGAGGTTTTCTTGAAGAGATGGTAGTGATGAATTATGTGATAAGAGGAAAGGTGAGAACTCAACTCTGTAGCAGAGGCTGAAGCACTATCAACACATAAGAGTTCTCACCTTTTGTGGGTGGAGTCAAGGGAGGGGCTAACAAAGACAGACATAAAAAGACCCACAACTCAGTCCTGGTATCTTTGGCTGCCAGATCCCAAGGGGCAAAGGCTGCCATTATCTCTCCTGGGAGGAATATCTGAGAAGGAAGGAATCAGAAGCCTGGGAGCATGGATCCAAGAGATTTACTGGAAAACCTCAAGGCAGATCTGACTTGCTCTATCTGCCTGGGCTACTTCACAGACCCAGTGACTGTCAGTTGTGGCCATAGCTTTTGTACAGTCTGCCTTCTGAGGTGCAGGGGAGAAGCAGAGTCAACATTCCACTGCCCAGAATGCAGAGGAATCATCGAAGAAGATGATGTGTTGCCTAATAGGAATTTGCAGACTATGTCTGTCACTGGCAAAAGGTTGAGACCTCATCTGCTTCAGAGCATGATGGACCTGCCTATGTGTGATCAACATGGGGAAAAAGAGAAGCTCTTCTGTGAAGAAGACCAGAGACTTCTCTGTAATTCCTGTTTAGTAGCGCCAGGGCACAAGGATCACACAATCCTTACCCTGGAAATGGCTGCTGAGAAGTGCAGGAACAAGATCAAGCACACGCTGAATACCTTACAACGAAAAAAAGAAGAATTTAATGTTGCATTGGACAGAGTGGGAAATAGAGGGGAACTATGTAAAAAGGGTATACACTCTTTGAAACAATCCATTATTTCAGAATACAGGAAAGTACATGAATTCTTACATGAGGAAGAACAGCTCTATCTACAAAGACTAGACCAAGAATACACAGATAACTTGGCAAAACTGGAGCTCAACAAGGCCAAACTGTCACAACAAATTCAAAATCTAGAAAGAATGAAATTAGAAGTAGAGGAGAATTTGGAGAAGGGGCCCTTGGAAATGCTCCAAGATGTGAAAGACACTTTGGAAAGGAATGAGGAGCTGCTACTTCAAGAACCAGAGGTTCCTTCCTTTTCCTGGGCCACCAGCCCCATCACTGGCTTGAGAGAGATGCTCATGAGATTCCAGAGGGATATCAGTCTTGATCCTGAATCAGCCAATCCACATCTCATCCTGTCTGAAGATCTGAAGAGTGTCAAGTATGGAGATGTCCCACAGGACCTTCCTGACCACCAGGAAAGGTTTGATCATGCTCCTGCTGTACTGGGGGCCCAGACCTTCACTTCAGGTAAACACTATTGGGAGGTTAAAGTAGGAGATAAGACAAAGTTGGAAGTGGGAGTCTGTAGAGATTCAATCAGGAGAAAAGGGAAACTCTCTTCATTATCTGAGGACATATGGTCCCTGGTAAGCTTCAGATCAGGAAATGATTGCTTCCTTTGGAATTCTCAATATGGCTTTTTTGAGAGCCAGCCTTTAGAGAAAGTGGGCATTTTTCTGGATTATGATAAAAGATATATAGCATTTTATGATGCCATAGGTGGATCCTTAATTTCTAGTTTCTCAGACATGGCCTTTGAAGGGCCTCTTCGCCCTTACTTTTCTCCTTGCTGTCCTAAAGGAGAAAGTACTCCAGGGTACTTTATTATTAATGCTAATTAATGTGGGAGATTCTCAGTGAGAAGTGAATGACAATTACTTGAAAATAACTTTCTCTTCATTTCAACTTGTGTTAAAATGGACAACGTAATTATGTAAAATTATTAAACCCTATGAGAATAAAGTTTGAAGAAGTTTTGGTATAGGAATATATGAAATACTGTTGTGATGATAAAAAAAAAAAACCTTGAAAGATTTATATAAAATGATTCAAAGTGAAGAGAGCAGAACCAGAAGAATATAGTATGCAATAACATTTAATGTACCATGAACAATTGAGAATGACTTAAAATTTATAATATTATAAATGTTCCAGGACAACTCCAGGGGACTCATGATGAAAAAGGTTTTTTACTGCCACAGAAGAAACTCATGGGGTCTGAATGCAGATTTAAACACTCCATTCTTCACTTTACTACCTCAGTGAATTCTTCTTTGGTGTTTAAGCAATGTATCTTTTTTTCACAACATGATGAACAAGGAAATATATATTTTATGATAATTTATACAGCCTATATCATATTACCTGTATTCTTAGGGAAGGGTGGTAGTCTCTTGGATAATAATCATATTTATTAGTATTTATTACATATTTATAACAATTTATGTATTATATTATTATTATTTTATATGTATAAATAAAATAAGTATTAATTAAAAATGAATAAGGTTTATTTTATTTATACTTGGAGCAGAAGAGGATGAAGCAAAGGGGATTGGGGTGAGTACAGGAAAAGAAGTAGTAGGAAGAGATGGATATGGAGGGGGAGGAAGAGAGTGAGTGAGAAGAGAAAGAATGAGGGAGAGGAGGAAGAGAGGGAGAAGAGGGGATTAGAGGAGGCAGAAAAGGAACAGGTAAAAAGGACTGAGGGAGAAAAAAGAAGCAAAAACTTTCAAGGTGAGAAATATGAGAAGAGGGAGATGAAAAAATGCTAAATGAATAAATAAATATTCATTTGAATTCATGTTGAAATTATCAGTAAAGTTGAATATGATTATCAAAACCAATTGAAATAAAGTCTATCTTGTTTATATTTGATAATTTTAAAAAACTGGGGCCTTTTTTTCCCAATTACCATTATGATAATCTACAAACACTTAAATTGGAGATCAGCTGTAAAGGGAGGCAGAAAAGAAACAGGAAAAAAGGAATGAAGGTAGGAAAAAGGGATGTGAAAACTTTTTTTAAGCAGAGGAGGAAGAGGGAGATGAAAGAATGCTGAATGAATGAATGAACAAATGAAAGAATGGTTCCTTTCAATGAACTCCTAGAGAGACTGGTATGGAAAGTTGATGGTCCTGAATGATACACAACACAAAATGAGAACCATAGCAGACTCAAGGGACTTTTACTGAATCAGGACAGATAAGATCTCTAAAGAAATAAATGTTATTAAAATTATATTAAATAAGATTCCCAAAAGATAAGGAGAGGGTAGGAAACTGAGGTAATATATTTTATGAAATAAACTTTATTGCTACCTTCTGTTTTGATGTTTTCTCCTTTTAAATATTCCCTTTCATCTTAGAAAACTCTGACGTCATAGGGGATATTTCACTGTCACTATACCTCTAATGAAAAGACAGATATTTCCCATCCAGTCTCCACTGGTTAGCAAGACTAAAAGGCACACACCTTTGTTTTGAAGTGCCTGGATGTGAGCAACATTGTGAATGCCCAGGCACATTATTGTAAAAAAAAGGGTGGGGAGGGAGGAGAAGGTGAGTACACAGTCCTTTTATGGACTAGAAGTACTTTGTAGGAATTTTCAGATTTGAGGAAAGGACTAAAGAAAGAGCTTAAAGGGTGAAACTGTAAAAAAAAAAAAAAAAAAAAAAAAAAAAAAAAAAGGTAGCATGAATTAATTTCAAAAATTTTTTTTTGGTTAGAGCTCTGAGGAAGGAGCTAGCCTTATCTTTGATGAGGATATCAGAGAAGAAAAGAATCAGAATTAAATTTCTCTTTAAAAAAAGATAAGGAGGGGGCAGCTAGGTGGCTCAGTGGATTGAGAGCCAGGTCTAGAGACGGGAGGTCCTAGTTTCAAATCTGGCCTCAGACACTTCCCAGCTGTGTGACCCTGGGCAAGTCACTTGACCCCCATTGCCTACCCTTACCGATCTTCCACCTATAAGTCAATACACAGAAGTTAAGGGTTTAAAATAAAAAACAAAAAACAAAGATAAGCTTTTAAAAGACTTTTTCATTCATATAATTAATAACTACCACCGCCATCAAAAAACATTTAAATAGAAGAATACATAAAAAATTATATGCAAAATCATAATTTCCACGTTGTTCACAATTTGTTTAAAAATTAATATTAATTGTTAATATAAACATCTGTGTTTGAGTTCCTTTAGATTTGTTTTACTTTGATATTTTTTCTCTTAGCTTTGTAGCTCTTTGTTTTTTTAATGTAACCATTGTATTCTTCTTCTTTTTTTTTAAACCCTTACCTTCTGTCTGGGAGTCAATACTGAGTATTAGCTCCAAGGCAGAAGAGTATTAAGGGCTAGGCAATTGGGCTCAAGTGACTTGCCCAGGGTCACGGGGCTAGGAAGTGTCTGAGGCCAGATTTGAACCTAGGACCTCCCATCTCTAGGCTTGGCTCTCAATTCACTGAGATACCCAGCTGCCTCCATCATTATATATTCTTATTCTTTATTCTTCTCTTTTCATCTCCACATATTTTCCTTATTTTCTTTATTTTCCAATATTTGTCATTTTTAATAAAGTAATAGAATCGATTACATTAAAATATCACAATCTATTCGGTCATTTCTTCCAGTCATTGCATTTGTGTTATCTCTAGTTATTTTGTCCTTACAAACAAAGCTTCCATGAATATTTTTATATATACACAGTATTTTAGCCTCTCAATAATGCCCTTAAAGCTTAATCCAGGCAATGAGATCCCTAGCTCAATGAGCAGGAACAACTTTACAGCTCTTAGTGTACATTTCCATCTTATTTTCTAAAAAACAACTTATAGTTGATATAGCAATGTAATATTAAGTCTGGTTCCCCATGTTTCTATACTCATTTAATATGATTAATTTAACCTGTCTGATTCTCAATTAACATACATTCCAAGGGCCATATTTAGCTACAGTCGTCCTTAGGAAGAAGGTACAATCTGTTGCCAGGCCCATACTCTTTCCAAAACCAATTGTTTCTGGCTTGGTCATACATAGTGGAACTTTTGTTCCAATGCTACAATTCCTCAGAAAGACAAGATTACCTCCATTGTATGTTGAGTGATGAAGTAAGAATTTTGGGGGCAGCTGGGTGGCTCAGTGAATTGAAAGCCAGGACTAGAGATGGGAGGCTGTAGGTTCAAATCTGTCTTCAGACACCTCCTAGCTATATGACCCTGGGCAAGTCACTTAACCCCCATTGCTTAGCCCCTACCACTCTTCTGCCTTGGAACCAAAGCACAGTATTGATTCTAAGATGGAAAGTAAAGGTTTAAAAATAAAATAAAATAAAATAAGGAAGACTTTTGCAGAATATTTAAGCTCTCTAAACCACTGTTATCTCACCAGAAACTATGTTTGGATAATGTGTAACTCAGTCTAAGATCTACTCCTAGCCTCATGCAGGTGTGTGGAAGCTGATCAGTGTAAGAATTTAAAATTTAGGTTTTATATAAATATGAAAATTCTATAGTAATATTGTGGTCACTGATTTTAAGATATTATAACTAAAATAAAGATGACCTTTAGTAGTTTTATTTACAAAGAGGTGGAAAGAGTGAAAGACACCAGACAAAATGAGGACCCTAGATGGTTCAAGGCTATTGAATTAAGAAAGATATCTAAAGAAATAACTGTTTTGTGAAAAATTATATGAAATAAAATCAACAGATGGATAGGTTGTAGGAAACAGACAATGTATTTTGTAATGTAAATTTTTATTGCTACTTTGTGTTTTCATACCTTTTTTCCCCATGTAGAGCTTTCTTTGAATCTTTTAGGAGAACTATCGCATCAAAGAAATTTTAAAACAATATCAAGGTTGTTTCTATATCTCCAATCAAAAAGGTGATAATTTCCATGCAATCCCCACTGGCTAGAAAGATGGAAGTGCAAGACTACTTTCATCTAAAGTGCCTATGTGTGAACACCTAGTTGAATGTTCAGGATCTATATTAAAGTTTTTTTTAAAAAAAGGAAAAGTTGGGAACTCAGTTCTTTTACAGAGACAAGAAGCAGTGACAAAAACAGGAGTTCTGAGCTTTAGAGAGAGAAGTAAAGGGAAAAGCTCAAAGAATGAAGGTGCAAAAAAA
>NW_025394353.1:0-1838 GCF_016433145.1 Gracilinanus agilis
GCCACTGCTATGGTCAATGTCACTGCTATGGTCAATGATGTCACTGCAATGGTCAATATCTCTGCTATGAACAATGATGTCACTGCTATCATCAATGTCACTACTATGGTCAACATCACTGCTTTGGTCAATGATGTCACTTCTATGGTCAATGCCACTGATATGATCAATGATGTCACTGCTATGGTCAATGCTACTGCTTTAATAAATGGTGACACTGCTATGTTCAATGTCACTGCTATAATCAATGAGGTCACTGCTATGGTCAAAGCCACTGCTATGATCAATGATGTCACTGCTATGATCAATGCCACTGCAATGGTCAAAGGTGTCACTGCTATGGTTAATACACTGCTATGATCAATGATGTCACTGCTATGGTCAATGTAACTCTTATGGTCAAAGATATCACTGCTATGATCAATGATGTCACTACTATGGTCAATTCCACTGTTATGGTCTATATGACTGCTATTATCAATGATGTCACTGCTATGATCCATGCCACTGCTAAGGTCAATGATGTCACTGCTATGGTTAATTAATATCACTGCTATGGTCAATATCACTTCCATGGTCAAAGATGTCACTGATATTGTCAATGTCACTGCTTTGTTCAGTGATGTCACTGCTAAGGTCAATGTCCCTGCTATGGTCAAGGATGTTAATGCTATGGTAAATGTCACTACTATAAACAATGATGTCACTGCTATGATCAATGATGTCACTTCTATGTTCAAAGATATCACTTCTATGATCAATGATGTCACTGCTATGGTCAATGCCACTGCTATGCTCAAAAATGTCAATGCCTGGTTAATACCACTGCTATGATCAATGATGTCACTGCTATGGTTAATATCATTGCTATGATCAATGATGTCAATGCTATGATCAATGCCACTGCTATGATCAACATCACTGCTATAATCAATGATGTCACTGCTATGGTCAATGCCACTGCTATGGTCAATGTCACTGCCATGGTCAATGATGTCACTGCTATGGTCAATGCCACTGCTATGGTTAATGTCACTGTTATGATCAATGATGTCACTGCTATGGTTAATATCATTGCTATGATCAATGATGTCACGGCTATGGTCAATGTCATTGCTAGGATCAACATCACTGCTATAATCAATGATGTCACTGCTATGGTCAATGCCACTGTGTTAGTCAATGTCACTGCCATGGTCAATGATGTCACTGCTATGGTCAATGCCACTGCTATGATCAACAACACTGCTATAATCAATGATGTCACTGCTATGGTCAATGTCACTACTAGGATCAATGATGTCACTGCTACGGTCAATGCATCTGTTATGGTCAATGCCAGTGCTATGATCAATGATGTCACTGCTATGGTCAATGCCACTGCTATGGTCAATGTCACTGCTATTGTCAATGATGTAACTGCTATGGTCAATATCTCTGCTATTGTCAATGATGTCATTGCTATCGTCAATGTCACTACTATGGTCAACATCACTGCTTTGGTCAGTGATGTCACTGCTATGGTCAAAGCCACTGCTATTATCAATGATGTCACTGCTATGATCAATGCCACTGTTTTGGTCAAAGATATCACTTCTATGATCAATGATGTCACTGCTATGGGCAATGTGCCTGCTATAGTCAACATCACTGCTATACTCAATGATGTCACTGCTATGGTCAATGCTACTGCTATAGTAAAAAACACTGCTATGGTTAATGATGTCACTGCTATGGTCAATGCGACTGCTATGGTCAACACCACTACTATCATCAATAACATCACTGCTGAGGTCAATGTCACTGCTATGATCAATAATGTCACTGCCATGGTTAAT
>NW_025394354.1:0-8361 GCF_016433145.1 Gracilinanus agilis
CCCATCCAGTTAAGCTTGCCTGCTTCCCCTCTGATCTGGGACTGAGAGAAACCATTACCAATATGACCCCAAATCCAACAGTTTGGCCAGCCAGCCTAGGATTTTTGAAAAGAAAGTGTCATCATGGAAAACACTTTAAACAGACTGCTTATAACTTTTGGGAGCAGTTCAGTACTTCTTTATAGTGTTTAGCAGGGTTTTTCAAACTTGTGGCTAGTTGTAATTCCCCAATTTTTTATGGAAGTTTTCAGGGTGTATGATTCATGCCAATTGCTTACCATACCCCTGGGAGAAGCTCTGGCCTATGTACCATCAGGGATGGCTATGACTGTATCACTCTATGGGGCTTTTGTGCTATTGGGGAAGTTTTTAAGTTCCACTTTTGGGAAGACAGAAGTTACTACCCCAGCTATAGAGACTTTAATTGAACAAATGAAGGTATTAATAGAAATAAACAAACAAATAAGGGAAGACAAAGAACTAGATGCAAGGACCATCATGCAGCTAGAAGTAATTGAAGGGACAGTTTTAACCAATAAGGGAGACAACAAACAAAAGGCCATAGATACAACTGATACTGAACAACAAGTTGCAAAAGCTGAAGCAGCTGCTGTGACTATTTTGCCCATCACAGATAGGACTGTGGTTCAGCCAGATTCGGGGATTGTGCATGTTAAGGGGTATAAACCATTCTCTGGGGGTGATTTAGAAATTTTGAAAACAAGGTTCCCCCAATATTACATCAATACACACAAGCCATTTAAAGAATACAAAAGAGCTGTCCATCTGTATAATCCCACCTTCGAAGGCATGGAGTTGCTTTTGTCTGAGTTATATACCCTGAGTGAGAAAGCAAAGTTCATAGCTGAGACTAGGAGCAACCCCAAACTAGCCTCTTGGCCAGAACAACATCAGGATCTAGAGTTATCTTCCCATGACAACATAGCACATTTGAAAAGATGTAGAGAGGATTTGGCAGAAGTGATGTACCTCCATGCACATCGCTCCAATGCATGGGGATCCTTTGAAAAATTAAAGCAAGGGGAAGATGAGCACCCAAGCCTTTATTTGGACAGGCTCGTGGATGCTAGAGAGACCATTTTGGGCTTTAGGGACGTGACTACTGAAGGCAACATACAACACATTAGGTGTCAATTTGTAAAGGGTAGTGCAACTCTCATACAGACATAATTCAAATTGCATTGCCCACAATGGGAGACCACGTCCATTGAAGATCTTAGAAAGACTGCTGCCTATGTTCACGAGTCTAGGGAAACAGAACCCAAACAGTCTAAGACCACAGAAAAAGATAGATTGCAGAATTAAAGAAACAACTTAAATAGGCACAAAAAGCAAAGGAAATCAAGGAAATCAAGAACATGGCTCTAATGTCACAAAATCAAAGGAGCCAGAGTAGGCCTAGGCAAACCTACAACAATAACAACAGGGTGAAAAGATGTTTCCTTTGCCACAAATTAGGACACATTATAAAGAATTGTCGGTTTAAATCACAGACTAATTTTAACAACAAGAATAGCTACAATAATAACAGTAGGAGCAATACCTATTACAATTCCAGATATAATAGTAACAATAATAACAAGGACAGTAACACCAAATATAGTGGCAGTGTGAAAGTAAGATGTTGTGACCATACTTGTTCTAGCTTCAATAGTTCCCCTAGTCTGTCCAAAATGAAAGAATATGTAACCCAAAGGGAAAGATCATGCACTAACTAATGAACTGAGGAAGCAGTATTACTTGTTGCAGTAGAAAACAAGGGCTATGGCAATGATGAGAAAGAGAAAGGTGGAAAAGAAAAACTGGGAGAAGAAGTCATGAATTATGGGCTTGTAGATGTAACACAAAGTTACAAGGGAAATACTGAGGAAGAATGGCAGATGGAAAATAATATAATAGAGATAAAAGAGAGGATTTATGGGAAGAAAAGCAGTAATTTGGGAAGTGATGATAGAAAAGAATTCACTGATGCGTTTACATCAGTGATTCCCAAAGTGGGCGCCACTACCCCCTGGTGGGTGCTGCAGTGATCCAGGTAGGTGTTGATGGCCATAGGTGCATTTATCTTTCCTATTTATTGCTATTAAAATTTTAAACAAATTAATTTCCAGAGGGCTAAGTAATATTTTTTTCTGGAAAGGGGGTGGTAGGCCAAAAAAGTTTGGCAACCACTGGTTTACATTTACACAAAATTTTGATTCAAGTTCAAAGCAAATAACATTCATCAATTCTGATTGTATTAGAGAAGAACATCATTACTTATTAAGGCTGTGGATCATTTAAATCAGTCAATAGTACAGCAGGGCAAAATAACAAATGCACTGAATTTGTTCTGATGGGGATCTCATAAAGATAGACAGTGTCAACAAGGGAGATAAGCTCCTATAGACCATTGAGAAGGAAAGTGCAAAATTCTCAGATACAAGCACAACCTCTTCTCTATCACCAGCTAGAGAAGCTGAAAGAGAAAGTGAAAAGTCAAGTTGCTACAATGACAAAGGGACCCTGCAGCTGGATCCCACTGCTAAGGAATTCTTACCAAACTTAGCTTTGCAGGGAGATTTACATCAAGACATGGCACACTTTCAAGCCTGTGAAACTCCAAAGAGAGCTGCCTTTGGAGTGAATTCTGAGACAATGCATTTAAAGGAATTCAATTCAAGAAATGTCAGTACCCAAGAGAGAAACATAATAACACCAATAGGAACAGAGAAAGAATCTACAACACTGACTTTGTTTCCTATGCAAAGTATATCTGCTGTTAAGTTTCCTGCTACTGACATAGAGTCTATGAGTCAGAAGCAAGAAAGAGGCATAGACTCGCAGGAATGGGATGTCATCATAAATCAGCAACACATTCCAAATTCTGAAGAAGAATTTCCTTTAATGCAAAGAATTACCTCTCCTGAATCTAACTTTGCACAAACCAGGCAAAGCATGTTCAGTGAAGAGCAGGACACTCTACTTACTCATGGTCTGGGACAAAAGAGATACAACATGACACTAATAGGCCCATGAACAGTTTTTCTGCATCAAGATGCAGTACAGAAATGCATACTGAGGCACAGAGATGCCGAACAGTCAAATTTAAAGGGGACATACCATCATTACAATCACAGAATCCTGAGCCAGCACAAACAGAGATCCAGGAGCAAAATCAATGGCATTTCAGTGACATTGATGTAGAAGTACCTTTAGTACCTGTCAACCAATCTGCTAACGACAGGGAGCCCTTGGTTATGGTGAAGATAGAGGACCAATTATATCCAGCTCTAATTGACACTGGTAAAACTAGGTCTGTGTTAAAAACAGTACCAGAAAATTGTACTTTCATGGGATCTGTGAGAGTTAAAGGAGCCACTGGACAAATGGAGTTGGTGCCCAAACTAAGATCTAAGATGGTGAAGATAGGCCCAATGACCTTGGATCGTTCATTTCTGTTGATACCCAGATGTCCATCCAATCTCCTGGGGAGGGATGTCCTCTGTAAATTAGGAGCTACTATCCAATGTGATAAGTTAGGCCAAATATTCCTACACTTACCCAAACAGTCACTCAAGCACCATCCCTTGCTGTTCCTAGGGCAGGTGGAGGGCGATGAAGAAGAACATCATATGGGGAGTATCTTTGAAATATCTGAAGATGTCCCAGAGGCAGTTTGGGCAAAACATTCCACTGATGTAGGAATCTTAAAATCCGCCATACCTGTCAAGATCGAAGTGAAAGAGGGCATTCCACCTAGAATCCCTCAGTATAGATTAAGTAAAAGAGGTTACAAAGGGTATTAGGCATATCATCCAAAGTCTCCTGGAGCAAGGCACTTTAGTCTACACCATATCTGAGTACAGCACACCCATAATACCTATTAAAAAAACAATGAAAGATGCAAATGGCAAAATGCAATGGCTATTTGTGCAGGATCTCAAAGCAGTCAACAGCTTTGTTAAAAAGGGACATGCAGTGTTACCTAACCCAGCCATCATAGCTGAGATTCCCAACAATGCAGCATGGTTCACTGTCATGGACTTGAGTTGTGCCTATTTTACAGTGCCCCTGCATGAGTCTAGTCAGAAGATTTTTGCATTCTCCTGGGAAGGAAAGCAAATCTGTTGGACAAGAATTCCACAATGATTCTCAGAAAGTGCAAATATCTTTTGCCAGATCCTGCAGAGAGACCTTGAATCAACCATTTTCACTGAGAGTAAACTAGTACATTATGTTGATGATCTTTTGCTTATGTCACCAAATGCTCAAGTGTGTCAAAGGGACAGTAAATGTCTGTTTCAAGAGTTATGCAAAAGAGGACACAAGATCTCGAAAGCCAGATTGCAGTGGGTTATGCCTAAGGTGGAATATCTCAGCTTTGTGTTGGAAAAGGGTTCAAGAAGGATCTCCCAAAAAAGAGTTGCAGAAATACAGAAGCTGAGCATGCCTAGGACCAAGAAGCAGCTCCGTGCAATTTTAGGAATCACGGGTTACTGTAGGCAGTGGATTCCAGGATATAGTCTTATCTCAAAACCTCTGACAAACTTGACTAGGAACACTGTCTCGGAACCTTTAAAATTTACATGGGAGCACAAGCATGCAATTGAAAAACTTAAAACAGCTGTCTTGACAAGCCCTGCACTTGGAATCCCTGACCATGCAAAACCATTTCATCTCCATGAGGATAAGGGAATTGCTAATGCTGTGTTAATGCAAACTCTTGGAGATCAGTTTAGACCTATTGCCTACTATAGCTCCCAGTTAGATGCTGTGGCTCATGGGATGCCACTGTGTAGGAGAGCAATTGCAGCTGCTACCCTAATGGTGAAAAAATCTTCAGATCTGGTTTTGGGATGTAGGATCATGCTGTATTCACTTCACAAAAAAGATACCATCTTAAAAAACAGCAACCTGCAAGCTTTCACATCTCAGCGCTTGTCCCAATATCAAATTGTGTTGCTGGGCAATGAAAACCTGACTTTTCATCGTTGCAAGATCAACCCAGCCACACTAATGCCAGACTTACCATTAGAAGGAGAACCCATTCATAGTTGTGTATATACCTTGGAAATAGGGCAGAAGACTAGAAAAGACCTAACTGATATCCCTCTGTCAAACCTAATCTGACACTATTTACCAATGGTTCTGCATATGTGTTAGATGGAGAAAGATTTACGGGTGAAGCTGTGGTGACTCAAGATGAGACTTTACAGTATGCAGCTCTACCAAAGTCCATGAGTGCTCAAGGCACCAAAATCCTCAGTCTCACCAGGGCTCTTCAGATTGGAAAAAATAAGAGAATTAATATTTATACAGAGAGTAAGTATGCTTTTAATGTAGTGCATTGCACAGCCCAAATCTGGAGATACCGTGGCTTTATAACTGCTTTTGGGAAAGAAATAGCCTATTGTAGCATTCTAGACCAACTCCTGGAATCTGTCCAGTTGCCCAAAGAAGTTGCAGTGATGCATTGCTGATGACATCAAAATTGTGTGTCTCTAGGAAACCACAGGGCCAACATAACAGCCAGACATGGAGCCCGATTTGGTCCCATCCATGTACTAAACTTATCCTTGGTAGATGAAGCAGATCTCAAACAAGTATACACCCCAAGGGAAGTGAAGCACTGGGTAGAAAATCTTGGGACCAAATTAGTGAGAGGCATATGGTTTTCAAGTGCAGACAAACCCATCCTTCCAAGATCTTTGTATAACACCCTATGCAATGCATTGCATGCAAAAGGACATTATGGCACTAGAGCATTAATTGACAGCATCACACAACACTGTATCGCTCCTGGAATTTCTACATGTGCAATAAGAACATGCCAGAAATGCAAAGTCTGTTTGCAGTTCAATCAGGGGATGACCAGAATTAAAGGGCTTGACAGGAGACAACTCACCCATACCCCGTTTGAGTGCTTGCAAATCAACTACATACCCATGCTAAATTGTCAGGGGTACAAATATACCCTAGTCACCTTTGATAGGTTGACTCAGTGGCCAGAAGTGTTCCCAGTGAAGAAGAACAATGCTGCCTTTGTAGTGAAAACACTCCTGAGAGAGATAATGCTGAGATTTTCTGTACCAGCCAGTATTGACTCGGACCATAGGTCACACTTTTCTCAAAACATCCTTCATGATATTTACAAAACCTTAGGAATAAAGAGGAGCCTCCATAGTGTTTACCACCCCCCAGTCATTGGGACAAATTGAAAATTGTAACAAAAAAGTTAAAATATTGATGGAAAAATGTGTTCAGAAAGCCATCTGAAATGGGTACAAGCACTCCCCATTGTTCTCTTTTATTTGAGAAGCCAACCCAGTAATGACACCCATTTATCACCATTTGAACTTTTATATGGCCATTCCTTTTGGCATTCTTGATCCCAGAAATCAGCTCACTTGTCACACCTTGAAGCTGAATGCCAGCTGTATAGATACATAAAAGCTTTGAAGAAAAGACTGGATGAATTGCACAAACTTGGACTTCTAACTTAGAGAGTTCCATTAGACTTTAGTTTGCATCAACTTAAACAGGGAGATATGGTATATATAAGAAACTTTGCAAGAAAATCCATTGTGAACCCTAAATGGGTAGGGCCTTATCAAATTTTAATCACAACCCCTATGAGTATCAAAGTTGACAATAGGGATCCCTGGTTTCACATCATGCATGTGAAGCCTGTAAAAGAACACACTGTAAATGAAGAACACCATGAAACAATAAATGAATTAGATCAACATCAAATAAATATACAAACAGATCCACAGCATGCAGAATGTACAGATGAGAAAGAAAACTACTTGACATCGATTCCAAAAAAAAAATCTGGAATTTTTTTTGCAACACAAAATTAGGCAACACAATTAACACAATTACACAACTACTACTGTTCCTGTTTATGAAGGTGACAAGGCAACCATCTGACAAGATGTTAGACAACAGGCAAGTATGTATGCTGTACAGAGGAAGAAATGAAGTACACAAAACCTACAAGCTGCAGTGATCCACAACATGGACGGCACAAAGGAAAGGACACTCACAAGTGAACTGTAATCTTTATTAAATACTATGCAGGAAGAGGACTGGAAAGAAGGAGTAATGTAAGGTTATAATATTGATTACACATCTACACAATACACAAATGGGACATCACATAGTAGGTTGCATGCCAGATCACATATTGCTACACAAGGAGAATTGTGATTCTCCAGTGTTGGCAGAAGATCCAGGCAATAGAGGTAAGTATATGTATGCATCCACATATTAATTAGTACATATGACACAACACAGAACTGATTTTTCACTTCTTGACATGGACCTCATGTAGATAAATGAGAGTCTCTCTCTCTATATATATGTATATAATGTGTGTGTATATATATATTATATGTACATATTACATGTGAATATCTGTAAATAATGGAAGAGTATCCTATGATCTCTAGCGTATCAAAAAATCCATTGATTTTTTTTATTTGATAGACATCAATAGAACTTTTGCTTGTACAAAGTTACATAGTATATGTATATGCATTGTGTATAGCTGTCTATTTGTATTATAATTAATAACACATATATAGTTTAGAATTACTAACAACCTTAGGGAAAGGTAGATTTAGGGACCTTTGGAATAAAGAGTTAGATTAGGGAAAGTCACAATAGTAATAAGAATAAGTAATTGTATATAGTTATGTACATATTTATTACTAACAAGATAACCTTAACATACTAATAACTTAGAAATTAGAGTATTGACACCATTAATGTAGATTAAATAAGGTACTAACACAAAATTTAGGATTAGTGGTTTATGTGACTGTAAGCCTAATCACAGCTTATAGCTTCCTCTACAAGCATTTTGCTTGCAAAGCTAGTCTGTTTTGTTTTGCTTGCACCTTTGCAGATTTACATTTCATTGTGTTTCAAATATATTTTATTGCAATCCTTAGATATAGTTATTGCGATTTATATTTGTTGTAAAGTTATGTTTTGCACAAGTTAGAAAAGTTTATTTTTTGTTTTTTGTTTCTTTGTTTCATGTATTGTCATGCCTGTATTACATGCAAACGCTCTTTTCCTCTATATTTACTGTCCTTTCCCTTTTTAGACAGTGATAGACAGTTAGAATAAGGCATAAGGAATAGTTTTTTTTATGTTGTTAAGGATAGAGAGCATAGTTTAGATATAATGTAGAGGAAGGCGATGGGTGCAAAGATGCATGATGCCTGCAGAATTTCCAGTGGAAATTCTATGTACTAGAAAACCGGGGTTACTGTAACATCCATGATCCTGAGAGGGGTTAAAGCTGCATCACAGAATTCCATAGTGCCCCCCCAGAACTCCAAGGGA
>NW_025394355.1:0-1375 GCF_016433145.1 Gracilinanus agilis
GCAAGTCACTTGACCCCCATTGCCCACCCTTACCACTCTTCCACCTAGAAACCAATACACAGAAGTTAAGGGTTTAAAAAAAAAGAAGAAGAAGAAGAAGGAATTTCCAAGCAAAGACTTGGAGATGGGAATGAACAGAAGTTAATACTAATAACTGACATTGATATGGTCCCTTAAGATCTGCAAAATGATTTGATCCTCACAGTCATCTTGCCCTATTTTACAGATGAGAGAACTGGAGTTCGCTGAGATTCTGAGAGATTTTTTTTTTTAATGAACCAGTTGATAAGACAGTGGATAAAATGCTAGACCTGAAGTTAAAAAGATCTGAGTTCAAATGTAGTCTCAGATGCTTACTAACTTGGTAATCCTGGTCAACTTACTTAACATTTGTTTGCCTCAGTTTTATCAATTGTCAAATAGGAATTAAAATAGTACATAACTACCAGGGTTGTCATGGGGATAAAATGATATATTATTTTTAAAATATATACATATGTTATATATTATCATATTATGAAATTATATAAATATATATTAATATGACTCTATTAAATATTCCATAGCTCTCATATATATCTCTTATATGTAAACACACACACACATATATATGCATAGATATGCATATATATATATATATTCACTCTATTAACACCAAGAGGTAAGACTTTAAGTCTCATGCTCTGAAAAATCAGCATAACCTAAATGTTCTTGCTTCATGCAAGTAAATATTCATAACATTTATAGACCTTGATAGTTATAGGATTTTCGATTTAGGCCTGGAGCAGACTTTATGGACACATAGCTGGCAAGTATTAGAGGTGGCTCTTCAGACTCTAATCTGCCTGACTCTAAGACTAGCGACCTATTCACTAACATACCAAACTATTCCAGGATCAGTGAAGAGAACAGTTTAGCAAAAATAGAGGTGACCTTTCTGGTGGAGGAATAGGTCCGTTACACCTTAGACACTGTGGAGTCTTGTTCACTAGGCCAACAAATTTGGATTTTATCCTGTAGGCATTGGAAAGCTATTCAGGTTTTTTTTTTTAGATAACTGCCTATTCATTGATAAAATTTATTAATAAATAATAATAGTCATGGAATTCTTGTGACGGCCTTTTGAATAAAAGGCCAGACTAGCAAAACAAAAACATATAGTTTTATTTTATTTTAAGGTCTCTTAAACAAATCTTGGATTAATTTAGAATCCTTAGTCATGTGGAAAATAATAAGGTAACCCTCCCTGAATAGCACTTGTTAAAAACAAAAGACTAGGGGCAGCTGGGTAGCTCAGTGGATTGAGAGCCAGGCCTAGAGACGGGAGGTCCTAGGTTCAAATCCGGCCTCAGACACTTCCCAGCTGTGTGACCCT
>NW_025394356.1:0-1078 GCF_016433145.1 Gracilinanus agilis
GGGCTCATAAGATTAAGTTGGTAAAACAATATAGAGCTTGAAGATGAGATGATTTAAGACACTTTAGCTGTTTTAGACCCATTTCTTAATTGCTAGAGGGTAATAAAGTGTATGAAAACAGGAAAATTGAGAAAGTATAAATTTGCCAGGGATTATAAAGATGAATAATAAATTGAAAATTTTTTACAAAATCATTAATGTAGTGTGTAGGTCTTTGAGTTTTTGTGTTATTGTTTTATGAGAAAGGATCTATTTTTTTAGAAGATAATTTTAATTAAAACCACACTTAGGTACCACCTCACACCTATTAGATTGGCTAACATGGCTCTAAGAGAAAGTGTTAATGTTGGTAGGAATGTGGCAAGATTGGAACTCTTGGCATTGATGGTGGAGTTCTGACTTCCTCCAAAACATTCTGGGCAGAACTTGGAACTCTGCTGAAAGGACTATATATTTGTGAGCCAAGGAAAGTCATCAGATGAGTATTGCCATAGACCGGGTATGAGGCATTATGTCCTCTCCAAAGATGGTGCCAGTATGTGAAGAGAGGAGTAGNTCATCAGATGAGTATTGCCATAGACCGGGTATGAGGCATTATGTCCTCTCCAAAGATGGTGCCAGTATGTGAAGAGAGGAGTAGAGGATGTGTACAAGAGATCTGAAAGTAATGGCTGAACTTGGCAGCAGACTTTAAGTACGTGAGTTGAATATAAGAGTTAAGAATGATACATAGGATGGGGGCTTTAGTGATTGTGGGATGGTTGGAGTCCCCTTGACAAGAACAGAGTTGTCAAAAAAGATGATAATTCATGAGGTAGGGAGAGATAATGGCTTTTGTTTAGGAATATATTGAATTTGAGTTGATTTCATTAGGATGTGAAATTTAAAATATTCAAAAGGTAGATGTTGATGAGGTTCTATAAGTCAGGGGAGAAGTTAGGCTTGGATTAATAAATCCCAAAATCACCTCCAAAGAGATGATCATTGAACTTGGGGCGGGCTCATAAGATTAAGTTGGTAAAACAGTATACAGCTTGAAGATGAGATGATTTAAGACTCTTTAGCAGTTTTAGAACCA
>NW_025394357.1:0-3142 GCF_016433145.1 Gracilinanus agilis
TGGAGAAAAATAAATAGGGACAAAAAGGAATACACCTTCTTTTCAGCTGCACATGGTACATTCACAAAGATTGACCATGTAATAGGGCGTAGAAACATTGCAAACAAATTCAAAAGAGCAGAAATAATAAATGTAACCTTTTCAGATCATAATGCAATAAAAATAATTAGTAAGGGTACATGGACAGGCAAATCAAAAACTTATTGGAAATTAAATAATATGATTCTCCAGAACCAGTTAAAGAAGAAATCATAGAAAAAATAATTTCATTGAAGAGAATGACAATGATGAGACATCCTACCAAACTCTGTGGGATGCAGCTAAGGCAGTACTCAGGGGGAAATTTATATCCTTGAGTGCATATATTAACAAATTAGAGAGGGCAAAGATCAATGAACTGGGCATACAAATTAAAAAACTAGAAAGTGAACAAATTAAAAATCCCCACCAAAAGACCCAATTACAGATTACAAAAATTAAAGGAGAAATCAATAAAATTGAAAGTAAAAGAACTTTAGAATTAATAAGTAAAACTAGAAGCTGGTACTTTGAAAAAACAAACAATTTGACAAAGTACTGGTCAATCTAATTAAAAAAAGGAAAAAAGAAAACCAAATCATCAGTATCAAAGATGAAAAGGGAGACCTCACCTCTAATGAAGAGGAAATCAAGGAAAACATTAAAAACTATTTTGACCAATTATATGGCAATGAATATAGCAATCTAGGTGATATGGACAAATATTTACAAAAATATAAACTGCCTAGATTAACAGCAGAAGAAATAGAATACCTAAATAATCCCATATCAGAAAAAGAAATTGAACAAGCCATCAAAGAATTCCCTAAGAAAAAAAATCACCAGGGCTTGATGGATTCACAAGTGAATTCTATCAAATCTCCAAAGAACAACTAATTCCAATACTATACAAACTATTTGACATAATGAGGAAAGCAGGAGTTCTACCAAACTCCTTTTATGATAAAAAATATGGTACTGGGTTCCAGGTTAAGATGGCGGAAGAGTAAGAAGCAGCTCTTAACCTCTCCTAACCAAAACACACAAAAACTCCTCAAGGGGACATAAAAACAAGTCCAGACGAACGGAGGAACCCCACAACAGGGCACAGTGTGGAAGGTACATGGAATCGGGGTATTTCCATGCTATAAAGGGGTGAAACAGCTCTCACTAAATCGCGGGCTGAGCAACCACTTCACCCCCACCCCCTCCACACATACCACCTATAGCGCCGAAGCCAGTTAAAAAGAAATAGAGCAAGTTTGGGGCACGCATCAAGTCATTGGCAGCTCCGGGGCCTGTTCCTGAGAGCAGCAAGATTTAGGACCTAAAAAAGCTAAAGAACACACAGGAACTCTGAGCAGGAGAGCAGGACACAGTTAGCAGACAAAGGACGCAGAGAGTGGGCTCAGAGTGAAGGCGCAGGTGGAGGCATGGGTGGAGGCAGACACAGCCACTAGCTAAAGCTCTGAAACCCTGAGTGGGGAACCAGTACGGACGGGTATACGACTGTGGAAGCAGCACCCTGAGACTTGTAAAGAAACCTCAGGCAGAGGATCAAGCAAGGGGGTCCACCATGGGGCTTGACCTTGGAAAAAACCAGAACTCAGACATCAGGAGCCAAAAGACCGTGGACAGACCCTGAGCGAGAGGATAAACCTGAGAAGCTGCTGGGCTAAGGATGGTTACCCAGTCTCAGGAAGTTCAGAAGAGAAAGATTAACAACAAGAAAAAGAAGTCTTTAACACTCGACAACTTTTACACAGAGAAAATCCAGACAACCAAGCAAACAGAGGAGGAGAATAAACAAGCATCCGGACCATCCTCAAATAAGGAAAACTCCTCACAAGCTATGGAAGAGTTCAAAACTGAGATTTTAAGGAAAATGGAAGAGATGTGGCAAGAAAATAACAGTTTAAAAGGTAGAATCTTGCAATTGGAAAGTGAGGCTCAGAAACCAAATGAACTGATAAGCCAGAAAGAGACAATTAAAATATCAAGGAGCACCAATCAGGATCACACAGGATCTGGCAGCCTCCATGCTAAAAGAACGCAAGGCTTGGAATACGATATTCAGAAAGGCAAGAGAGCTGGGCCTGCAACCACGGATCAACTACCCATCAAAATTGACTATATATTTCCAGGGGAAAGTATGGGCATTCAACAAAATTGAAGAATTCCAGGTATTTGCACAGAAAAGACCAGGGCTAAATGGAAAGTTTGATATCCAACCACAAAAATCGAGAGAAACATGAAAAGGTAAATAAGATACAGAAGGGAAAGAAAGAAAACTTATAATTTTTAAATTTGCCTTTTTAAGGGCCTCAGTGAGATCTAATTATCTATATTCCTATGTACAGAAATGTTATGTATAATTCTTGGTAGTGAACTCTATTCACTATTATAGTATTCACTATTATAGTAATCAGAAGAATAATTCACAGGGTGAGGGAGGAACACTAAATAATCTAAGATGACATGGGGAAAGGGAAAGAGGGGGTGAATAGCACAGGACACCAAGAGAAACTTGAGTGAATAAGAAAAATAGGATATTCTATTACACACAAAGAGGGCATGGGAAGGAGAGGGGACAAATACTATTATAAGAAGGAGAGGAAGAGAGCATTAAGAGGTAATAATCAAACCTTACTCTCAGTGTAATCAACCCAGAGAGGGAAGAGTGGCTATACTATCCATTGGGACATAAAACTCTTATCTAACCCATCTGAGAAAGTCAGAAGGGATAAAACAAGGGGAGCAGGGGAGTGGGGAGGTCAAAAAAACGGAGGGGAGAAGAAGGGGGAGGGAATTCATAAGGCCTTTAAAAACAAAAAGAGGGGAGAAAAATAAGGGAGGGGGTAGAAAGGGAAGTTAATCAAGGGAGGGGATAAGGGATAGAGGCTCAATAGCAAACCCCTGGTTTAAAAGGAAATAGTATAAGAAAAAGGGGGTAAGAATAGGGGAGGATACGAAAATGTCAGCAAATGCACAACTGATGATTATAACTCTGAATGTGAATGGGATGAACTCGCTCATAAAACGGAAGCAAATAGCAGAGTGGATTAGAAACCAAAATACTACCATATGTTGTCTACAAGAAACACATATGAGGCGGGTGGACATA
>NW_025394358.1:0-1870 GCF_016433145.1 Gracilinanus agilis
ACACACACACACACACACACACACACACACACACACACACACACACAAAACCTACTTTGTACTCACACTTAGCCACCTGTCCCAGCCTTGAGCTAAAATGAAAAGGCGTGAGTTGGAAAAAAAGGCAGAGACAAATTATAAGGGAGTGAGAAGCTTCCTGCTGCTAAAACCAAACCAGATACAATCCTAAGGCCATTAAGGAATCTCTCTCCACAGAATCCTCAGGATATACTACAATTATCCAGGTCTGAGAGCCAGCACCTGGAACAGAGCTACTTTTGAACTGCTGATGAGGGCAAAAGGGAAAAGGTAACAGGAAAACTGAACTTAGCAAGGGGTGGAGGGTAGGAATCAAACTGTTGGCCTCCAAGTGGAGTTGAGTTGCTACAAGTAAAAGACTGAATTCAACCAGGGAAAACATTCAGCCAGAAAAAGGCATTCAAAGGTAGAGTCTCAACCAGTCCATGATCATCTGAGGCTTTGGCTGTAACATTGCACCAAGAGATGTCTCTGGAGAGTTTTCCTCTTTCTTTAAAGTATTCGGCAGTAGAGGCCAGATGGATACTGAAGCAGATGAGCTTTAGGTCTTTTCTGGTAGTTATATCTGTAGCTGTCCATCTTGAAGCTCTTGGGAAAAACAAATCTTCAGAGCACTCTGAAAGATAGTTCTTTTTTGCTTGTGTACTAGTCAATTTTCTTCTCTCACTCTGGCTTCAGGCTGACCAGAATATCCTAGCCAGGATAATGACCTGGGCAAAGCAGAGACATCTCCTACAGATGAAGACATCAGAGCAAGGCAAACACCAATCACTGGTCTTCTTCTCTCCCCTATTAGAATATATAATCTGGCTCCTACCTAAGCTAAATAGAGGAGGAACTTCCTGTGCTATGTGTTGTATGTAGAACAGGACACTGTAGAATGCTGGTAGAAGCTGGGAATTAGGGAGGTGGTGTCAAAGTTATTGGGGAAGAAAGAACACTTTCCCAGATACTCTTCCAAGAGAAGAAACAGCTTTGGAAGTTGCAGACACGTAGGAGAAGCTGGCTCCTCAACATATCTGCGATTTCTGATATACTTCCTTAGAGCCTTTGAAGAATTCCTCTTGGGTGAGATTAAAGTCTCTCTCTTGGATTGAGTTGAGATCTCATCCCTCTACCAGTTAAAGGACTCATTCACTTTTATGTATTTTCTGGTATATTCTAATCTGTAGGTTTTCTCCAATTTCTGTTTCCTGCAAATGCAAGTTTATTCACTATTCACTATTTTCAACAGCCTTTTGTGTAAACTGCGCCTGATGTGAAGAGGCTAAATTTGCCAGTGTAGCTAAGGGATAGCAGCTAGAGCATAGGCTTTTCTTTTGAACTCCTAAAAATAATCATACTCCTGGGTCAACAATATTCAAGGGGAAAAGAGTAGATATATAATTATGGTCCAGTACTCATCTTGGAAACTGGAGGGAAAAAAAGCCCAATTTTGAGATGCTCTTGGAGCCTCTCTCCCCTTTTTTTACTTAACCAACCCTAGCTTTGGTGATAGGGACGATATAGGCATTATCTTAAGCTTTCCTCTTCTCAGAAGCAGTCCAGACCCCAGATCATATCTAGTCATGAAACACTTGTCCATACATTTAGACAATCCATATGGACATTCATGCCTTGTATGCATATGCACACATCTTACAGATATATACTCCTAGAGGACAGGGACTAGCTTGCTCATATATTTGGCACATAAATTCTTTCTTCCCTCTATCTTCCTTCCTCCCTTTTCTTCCTTCTTTCCTTTCCTTTCCTTTCCTCCCTTCCATCCTTCCTTTTTTCTTTCCTTCTCTCTCTCTTTCTCTTTCTTTCTCTATCTTTCTCCCTTCTT
>NW_025394358.1:1967-9791 GCF_016433145.1 Gracilinanus agilis
CTCTCTCTTTCTTTCTCTATCTTTCTCCCTTCTTCCCTCCTTTCCTCCCTTCCTCCCTTCCTCCATTCTTTCTTTTTTTTCTTTCTTAATTTCTTTGTTTCCTTCCTTCCTCTCTTTTTTCTTCCTTCCTTCCTTCCTCCCTTTCTTTCTTTCTTTCTCTTCCCTTATTTCTCTTTTTCTCTTCCTCCCTCCCTCCCTCCTTCCTTCTCTTCTTCTTTTCCTTCTCCTCCTCTTCCTCCTCCTCCTCTTCTTCTTCTTCCTTTTCTCTCTCTCCCTCCTCAACAATCCTGCAAACAAGAACTACAAACTATTTTACAGATGAAGGAACTGAGACTCAGAGATTTGCCTAAGGCTCTGCTTAATTAGTTATGTTACTGCTTGAGGAAATATAAGTCTTTTCCTTCTTTTCCTTTGGTGTGTGGGTAACATATGCTTTAGACATTTGCCAAAATGATCTTCCCCTGAGGAAATAATGAATTTATTTCATCCCCTTTAAAATTTTTGTGAGGGAAAAGAAAAGAACATTCTAGCATTTTTTTAGGGTCAAATTAGGGATCATTTTCATAAAACGAACTCATATAGACATCCAAACAACTCTTTAGAGATTTACATTGGCTGAGAAAATGGCAAGGGTTGGGTTTTTACTTTCCATCTTCATAAGAGATCATCCCTCATTCACCTTTTTCCAAAGGAAAAGCTAATAGAGACAACTAAACAATCTTTCCTTGTGGGGGATTTAAGACTATTATAACAGGAGCTTGACCAGGGGTTCCCTGATCAATTGAGTCTCTCAATCCACTTGATAAGATTACAGATTTGGAACCTTTCTCGGAAAACCATGGAGCTGGACATACAATCTGGCTCAATGCTGAAGGACACACACTTTGTGAAGTAGCTAGTGGTACAGTTGATAATTGTATGCTGTGCCTAGAGTCAGGAAAACATAAGTTCAAATCCTGCCTTGGAAACTTATTAGCTGTGTGGCCCTAACAAAGTCACTTCATCTCCCTCTGCATCGGTTTCCACCTCTGCAAAATGGGAATAGGACTGCTTGGTGGAGCAGCGCATAGGATACCAGGGCTAGAGTCAGGAAGTCCTCAGTTCAAATTTGGCCTCTAACACTAATTGTATGACCCTGGGTAAGTCATTTAGTCCTATTTACCTCAGTTTTCTCATCCGTAAAATAAGCTGGAAAAGGAAATGGCAAACCACTACAGTATCTTTACTAAGAAAATCCCAAATGGGTCCACAAAGAGTAAGACATGATTGAAAAATGACTGAATGACAAAAAGCTCCAACAAAACAATGCCCACCCTATAGGGTTATTGTGAGAATCAAATGACAGTAATTGTAAGGAGGTTAGCAAAATACTGACACATGGCAAGTGCCATATAAATGTCAATTAATATTATCTCTCCTGGGTTGGAAGTGGAAAGGCTTACTCATAGACTGATTGGCACTACTGATTGGCAGAGGAACTTTTGATTTTTTTCCATTTCTGATCTGCGGCAATTTGGCCTCTCTTTGGGCAATGCCATAGTCTTCTGGTCTTAGGAGATCATACTTATTTTGAGACCTGATTGGCATAAACCCTTGGAGCCCAGAACTCCCATGATCCTCCAGCCTCAGTCTCTCTAAGACTTTGGATGACAAGTTTACCCCACCTGGCCACCCTGAGCTTTTTCTCTTTTGGAATGCACCCAATGCTTTCTCTCCTTAGAATTGCCAGCAAAGAGGTAGGGAAGAAGTAGGAACTAGTGGTGATGTTGGTGGAGGAATTGTTTAGCAACTGGAGCTACAAATCACAAGGAAACATGAAAGCATGAGCTTACCTAGGTGGCTGGAGTCTTTAACATCTTCCCCCCTCCCCCATTTCTGTTTTATTCCCTAGGTAGAAATCTTGAGAAATGGACAATTTTAGATCTAGTGATAACCCTCCAAGCTTGAGAATTTGGAAGCTCTAGAGCAGTGGTTCCCAAACTTTTTTGACCTACCACTCCCTTTCCAGAAAAAATATTACTTAGCCCCCTGGAAATTAATTTTTTTTAAATTTTAATAGCAATTAATAGGAAATATAAATGCACTTGTGGCCATCACTGCTCCTCTAGATCACTGCAGCACCCACCAGGGGGCAGTGGCACCCACTTTGGGAATCACTGCACAAGAGTGAGGTTTAGGCTTCTCGGAGGGAAGAGATCCTTGAAAAAGCACTACTTCCCACAGGATAGAGCACAACAGCTAACAGGATTTTGCAATGCAAGGATTAAAGGAAGTCTAAGTCATGCCCGGGAAGATCAGAAATTATGAACCTTGTGAGATGGGCTCACAAAAGGATGACTCTACATGTGTAAACTACCTTCTCAGTAGTAGTTCTACAAAGTTTCTTTTACCTTTCAGGAGAACATTTTGAAAGTGATGGATTATTTTTTTTTTCTTTTTTTAACCCTTGACTTCCTTCTTAGAATCAATACTGTGTATTGGCTCCAAGGCAGAAGAGCAGTAAGGGCTAGGCAATGGGGGTTAAGTGACTTGCCCAGGGTCACACAGCTAGGAAGTATCTGAAGTCAGATTTGGACCCAGGACCTCCCATCTCTAGGCTTGGCTCTCTATCCACTGAGATACCTAGTTACCCCTTGGAGGGTTGTTATTTTAAGTTTTATCTGTATTTTTGAACTGTTTATGTTTTAGGAATTTTCTGTGGTGGGGAAAAATTGTCCTACAAGTTAAACCCATGAGGGACCCTTTTGTGACACCCCTATGCATGAATCCTATCTAAATCCCTAGAGCTATACTCCCAGGTGAGATCAATAAGCCATTGTGTAAGAGAGAATCCCCTTGTCCCCTTTTCTTTGGGTGGCCAGGCCCACTTCCAGGATGAAATCAATTCTGTTACTCCAGAGCCAGAACCCCTTATGGGGAGGTCATTACATCATAGTGTGCATAGGCTATAAAACATCTTCATGAAGTAAAAAAAAAAGCTATGACTAACAAGGGAGAAGTGGAAGAAACTCTTCTAAATTTAGCTGAAAGCACAGGTAGAATCAGAGATGTTGGTATACTGAAAGACTGCTGCTAGGAAAACAGGCTTGGAAAACAGAGTAGGACTGAATTAGAGTTCTGTTGTTTCAATATTGTTGAAAGACTTCATGAAAAGGCTGCAAAGGCTCATCTAAACTTTGGTGCCCTACAGTAAAACCCAGATCACCAAACTCTAATTAAACTTCTGAATTGAAGTTCTAGAAGTTGTTCTAGAAGTCAAAAATCTTCATGACTTGCTGTATTCCCTGGACTGGCTCTCCGCCTGATAGATTGGCAACAATGATCAGTAAGAGGAGAATAGAGAGTCAAAGATTCAACACTTTTTTAGAGTTAAAAGCGACCTAAGAGATCCTCTTGCCTCTACTGTGCTTCATTTTGCAGATTAGGGAACTGAGGCCCAGAGAGGGAATTTAATTTGCCCAAGATCACACAACCACAAGTCTGAAAGTCAAAACCTGAATTGAGGCTCCTTTTGCTATGCCATCCATTTCATATGTCACCTAACTATGGCCTCACATTTGCAGTTTATACCCCAAGCCCTTCTCTTTATCCTCAAACTGAGTTAGCATTTTATTAATAGTAATATCACTATCATTTATATGGCATAAGATTTGAAAAGCATTTTACATACATTATCTCAGTTGTTCTTCACAATAACTCTGTGAGGGAGATATTTCAGACATTGTCTCCATTTTATAATTAGGAGAGTGGCTTGAACCTAAAAGTTATTTCACTAGGTGAACAATATTTAGTGGACTAAATAGCTGTTCTATATATGATCATAGATGATAGATAGGTTGGTATACCCTATCTGAGGAGAACACAGTGGTCAGCCTCCAGCTTCCTGTTCCTTTTCCAGCAAAAATCAAAATCTCTCTTGGAGAAAGATGGAATGGAAAATTCTTTAGAAATAACTTTTTGTGCCTTGCTAAAGGATACATCTAGACAAATCCATGTGAACATATATAACCTATGAAGGCAATGCACACGCATCAGAGCTTGCCTGGCGCTCCTTGTGACTATTTTGAACTTAGTTGATCAGGAAATGAAATCAACCACCTAAACTCTTAGTCCTCTAAGCCAGCCAAATCTTGACGATAGTCTCAATACCTTTTAAGGAAATCTAGCCTAACTTGCATGGAGGCAGAGGTTAGGATATTGCTCCCACCATGCCAATAAAACTTCTTAGGCAAAAAAATAGCTTGCATTCAGTTATGGGCCAGTTTTTGCTCAGATGGTTTAGGCAGTAGTGGTTCAAGCTCAGGTCTTGCATGACACTCATGCAACATCTAACATTTGACAAAATAAGTTTAGTAACAATAGTATGGAATGAATATTTAGCAAGGACATAACTGGATATGATTGGGCACAGTTCCTTTGCCTCTGTAGGGAGAGAAGCCTGGTCAAGAAGATCTGTTGACTCACATGTAAGCAGAGAGTCAAGTCTGATGATTCCTGACTCTTTCTGGGCTGGGTTTTTAATCCCTCAGGCAACTAGCAAACCACATCAGTCATTTCTGTACCAATTAAACAAGGACAGCTTCAATTCTTTTCAGAAGGGGAAACAAGCTTTGCCTATGTAGCATTATTCTTAGTAGGTGTTGCTAAAGAAGCCTAGGCTACATGAAGTAAATGTTGCTCTAACCACAAACTTGATACTGGTATTTCATAACTACCATCTTTTTTCTCAATAACTTGCCTTCCCCACAACAGCCTGCTGGTGGGTCTGTCTGTCTCAATTCTCTCCCTACTCCAATCCATCCTCCACTCAGCCACTAGAGTGATTTTCCTAAAAATGCAGATCCAATCATGTCACACACACACACACACACACACACACACACACACACACACACACCATTCAATAAACTCCAGTGACTCCCTAGCCTTCAGGATCATCTACAAAATACTTATTTGATATTCAAATCCCTTCATAACCTAGCTCCCTCCTATCTTTCCAGTTTCCTTACACCTTACTATCTGAGAGGTACTCTTCAATTGCCAGGGACACTGGCAAGTGGGCTGTTCCACAAAAAATGACACTTTATCTCTTGACTCTAGGCTTTAACTCTATATAACCCATGCCTGGAATGCTCTCCCTCCTCTGCTTGGACTGACCTCCCTGTATTCCTTTAAATCCCAACTATAATCTTGCCTTCTACAAGAAGTTTTCCTCATTCTCTCTTAATTCCAGAGACTTCCCACTGTTACTTTTTTTCCTATTAATCCTGTAGATAGCTTACTTTGCATACATTTGGTAGCATGTTGCCTCTCCATTAGATTATAAACACCTTGAAGACAAAGACTGTCTTTTGACGCTTTTTGTATTCCCAGATCTTAGCACAGTAGGTCCTTAAGAAATGTTTATTGATTGACTGATTGATTAATGTCTTCCCCTTCTACCATTTTACTGAAATTGGTCTCCCATAGGTCACCAATGATCTCTTTGCCATTAAACTCAATTACTTGGTTTTAGTCCTCATATTTCTTGATCTCTATGAAGCACATTACAAGATCAGCCAGCTCTTCCTTCTAAATACTATTTTTCTTGGTTTCAAAAACACTATTTTCTCTTGATTCATTTCCTACATTTTTGAGAATTCCTTCTTTGTCTCCTTTGCTAGCTCCCTCAGCCTCTTTCTGACTCCTTTAGGGGGGGTTTTCCAAGGCTCCATTCTAGATCCTTTTCTCTCCTCTCTCTTCTTTTCTTCTTTCATTTAGTCCAAAAACTTCACTTTCCGCCACTATGCAGATAACAGTTATCAGAGAGAGAATACCAGCCTGGGGAGACCATAGAATTGATCCAGAGTGGGTTTTCTAATATTCCTGCAGGTCTACTTTACAGAAAAATATCATTCCTTTAAACAAAATGGAAACAAGAACTAAACCTGTAAGCAGTCTGAATGACAGAGTATCTCTAAAGAAATTCAGTTTTATTGCCCTGTGAGTACAAACAGAACCCAAACTTGTTCTCAGTAAAATAGAAATCATAAAAATTTACACTACTTCCTTCATGGGTCCATTGGGACCTAAGTGTTGGCAAACAGAGGTGCTTAGGACACTCTTTTGTTGAGTTAGTGAAGAAGGTTTTAGAATGGATATATCAATTATTTATAGATTCTTTTTAAAATAATAGCTAGCATTTACATGATGCTTTAAGGTTTACAAATAATTTAAAAATATTATCTTATTTAATCTTTATGACAATCCAGGGAGATAAGGTTATTATCTTACTTTACATTTGAGGAAAATGAGAGAAACAGAGGTTAAGTAATTTGCTTGAGGTTACACAGATAGTAAATATTTGAGGCAGTATTTGAACTCTGATCTTCCTAAACAGAGGTTCAGCACACTATTTTTCCCACTAGCTGTCTCTAAAATGCTGAAAAGCAAACATACCCTCTTTCATATTCTATTTTTTAAAGTCTGCTTTAACATCAAATTTGATAGTATCAAATCTAAGGCAGATGAGCAGTAAGGCCTAGGCAACTATGATTAAATGATTTGCCCAGAATCATATAATCAGGATCAACCAGAGTTGAACCCAGTTTTTCTCAACTCCAAGCCTGACACTCTCTCACACAACTTCCTTCATGGATCTTTTGGGACCTAAGTATTGGCAAACAGAGGTGCTTACCACCGTGCTATCTAACTGCCCCTTTTCATATATCATTAATTTGTTTAATGAAGCAGCCTTTTATAAATGGCTTGATGGTAGAGCAGATAGCACGATGGCATTTGGAAGGCCTGAGTTCAAATCCTACCCCCAGACAAATACTGTGTGACCCTGGGAAAGTTATAACCTCTTTTAGTTTAATTTCCTCATCTGTAAAATGGGGATAACAATAGCACCTATCTTACAGAATTGTTATAGAGATCAAATAAGGTCTTCTTCATTAGACTGTAAGTTTCTTGAGGGCAGGGACTCTCTTCTTTGCCTTTCTTTAACTCCCTAGTACTTGCTTAGCACAGTTCCCAGTACACAGTAGGTACTTAGAGGTTGGTTGATTATTGTCCTTTCTATTCGATGAAGACCAAAATGGCATCACAATGTTGGGGTCAATGTCCATTGAGTCCAGCTGTGATTAATCAGACCAACAGGTCTACCACAAGTTGAACACAAATCGCCTTCATAAATATTTGGGACGGAGATGACTCTGTATTTGCAGATCTCATGATTCTTTTGAGCTAATACAACTCTGCTTTACTCAGAGAACACAGCATCTTCTTTGATGATGGCATAGTGCTTAATAAATGTTTATTGAGTGACTGGCAAATAACATATTGCAAACCTTAAAGCACTCTATATAAATGCCTACTACTGCTATTATCATAATTCAGTCTGGCCCCTCTCCCAATTTTCACCAGTTCCACCTCAGGGAACTTTGCCCTACTGAGGCTTTATTGTATTAATAAGCACCAATTCCTCTATCCTATCTTCAGCACTTAGCCTGGCGCTGTCTTAAATCATAAGTCCCTTTTGGAAATTGATGGTGAGCACAGCTGTCTGACGCTTCTGGTCTTAATTTTCAGAAAGTTTAATGTAGGAAGATAATTTGGAGCAAATCTCTCCCCTCCACCCCTGGAAGCCAATAGGAGACCAAAATCATTTCTATGTGAGGTATCATTAACAGGTGAAAAAGTAGGGCCTGAGAAAGGAAAACTATGGGCCTCCCCCATGTCATGCTAGCTGTTAAACGTCTGTGACTTGAGATTGCTACACCCAGCAGCTTTGCTTACACACACACACACACACACACACACACACACACACACACACACACA
>NW_025394359.1:0-1417 GCF_016433145.1 Gracilinanus agilis
TTTAAATACCATAGATTATGAATAATTTTCTATTTTAAACCTGTATATACCAAATGTTACAGCATCCAAATTTTTAAAGGAAAAATTAAATGGTTTACAGATAGAAATAGATAAAAAAAGAAAAACAAGTAGTGGACTTTAATCTTCCCCTCTAAGAACTAGATAAATATAACCAGAAAATAAGTAAGAAAGAGACAAATAGGGGACAGCTGGGTGGATCAGTGGAGTGAGAGTCAGACCTAGAGACAGGAGATCCTAGGTTCAAATCTGGCCTCAGACACTTCCGAGCTGTGTGACTCTGGGCAAGTCACTTAACTCCCATTGCCTAGCCCTTACCACTCCTCTGCATTGGAGCCAATACACAGTATTGACTCCAAGATGGAAGGTAAGAGTTAAAATAAAAGAAAGATAAATAGAATCTTAGATAAGTTACTTATGATAGCTATCTGAGAGAATCAAATGGGAACAGAAAAGAGTATATTTTCTACCAAATACTACATGGTACCTTGGCAAAATTTTTCCATATATTAGGGCACAAAATTATTATAATCAAATGTAGTAAGGCAGAAATATTAAATGCAACCTCAGATAATAATGCAATAAAATTTCATATAGTAATAGGAACATAGAAACAAAAAGTAAAAAAGTAAAAACTAATTGGACATTAAATAATCTTAGAGGAAGAGTAGGTGGTGGCAAAGAACCAGAAAAAAGAGAGATGTACATCAGTTAGGGAATAGCTAACCAAGTTGTGGCATATGATTGTGTTGGAATACTACTCTGTCATACAAAATGACAAACAAGATAATCAGAAATAACATGAAAAGACTTGTATGAAATAATGTAAAGTGAAATGAGTAGAACCAAGAGAATGTTTGTTGCACATAGTAACAAAAGTAATATATGATGATCAACCGTGAGTTCATAATCATTATCAACAAGGCAAGGATCCAAGACAACTCCAATGGACTCATGATGAGAAAGAACACCACTGTCATAGAAGGAACAGAGGAGGTATGAAGGAAGATTGAAATATGCCATTTTTCACTTTATTTTCTCAATGAATTTTTACCTCATATAAGTAATATATGCTTTGCTTCACAACATGACAAACATGGAAATATGTCATATTATTTGCCTTCTTTATGAGTAGAAAGAGGGTTTGGGAAAAGAACAGAATGAAGAATGTCATAAAGTAAATTTAAAAAATCATATTGACATGTAAATATGGAAAAATTATTTTTAATTCATGGAGGAAATAAAGTTTAAGCTGATGTGCTTCAATCTGTATTCAGACTCCATCAGATACTTCAAGAGCAGTAGAGAGCTTTTTTTGGCAATTCTATGTTGGTATTTTCTTGGATCTATTATAATTAATTAGCAATTATAAATAGGAAATATTTATGTTTTATATTAA
>NW_025394360.1:0-1113 GCF_016433145.1 Gracilinanus agilis
CCTAGGAAGTGCTACTCAGACGATAACCAAGACAATTTGCCATTTTTTTTTTTTTTTAAATCACTTTTATTTGAGAGGCAATTATAGTTACAAAACAAATACTGAATTTGTAATGTATACATATATCAAAGTGGTATGGACTAGATAAAACAAAAAAGGGTATGATACTTCAATTGAATTGAAACATAATAATCGCCTTCCACATATGACTTTATTTCATTATGAACAAATGTCTAAAAGTTAACAAGGGAAATTGGTGAATTCCTGCTCATAGCTAGCCTGATGTTTCATATTATACATGATCCCAAAGTAAATCCAGTTAATGATGTCCATGAGCAGGAGCAGCTGCATCTGCACCTTTCAAGGCTTTGGCTCTTTTATCAGCACTTCTGATTTTGTAAACAATGAATCCCATCAAACCCATTCCTACCCAGATCTCCTGGTAAACCTGGGTGTAGTAGGGCTTCAGTGGAATCCAAACATTTTTCACCAAGTTCTGATAAAGCTGAAAATTAATAGTAGCAATAAATGTGGGCATTTCACATTACTAAAGTTGATATTATTCATTCGACAAGTATTTATAGAGCATTTGAGGCCCTTCCCCCTNCCTAGGAAGTGCTACTCAGACGATAACCAAGACAATTTGCCATTTTTTTTTTTTTTTAAATCACTTTTATTTGAGAGGCAATTATAGTTACAAAACAAATACTGAATTTGTAATGTATACATATATCAAAGTGGTATGGACTAGATAAAACAAAAAAGGGTATGATACTTCAATTGAATTGAAACATAATAATCGCCTTCCACATATGACTTTATTTCATTATGAACAAATGTCTAAAAGTTAACAAGGGAAATTGGTGAATTCCTGCTCATAGCTAGCCTGATGTTTCATATTATACATGATCCCAAAGTAAATCCAGTTAATGATGTCCATGAGCAGGAGCAGCTGCATCTGCACCTTTCAAGGCTTTGGCTCTTTTATCAGCACTTCTGATTTTGTAAACAATGAATCCCATCAAACCCATTCCTACCCAGATCTCCTGGTAAACCTGGGTGTAGTAGGGCTTCAGTGGAATCCAAACATTTTTCACCAAGTTCTGATAAAGC
>NW_025394361.1:0-2227 GCF_016433145.1 Gracilinanus agilis
ATACTAAATGGTCTAAGATGACATGGGGGGTGGGAAAGAGGGGGGGGAATAGTAGGGAACACCAAGAGAAATTTGAGTGAATAAGAAAAATAGGATATTCTATTACACACAAAGAGGGCATGGGAAGGGGAGGGGATAAATACTATTATAAGAAGGAAAGGAAGAGAGCATTAAGAGGTAATATTTAAACCTTAGTCTCAGTGGAATTAACCCTGAAAGGGAAGAGTATCTATATCCATTGGGATATAGAACTCTATCTAACCCTACTGAGAAAGTCAGAAGGAATAAACAAAGGGGAGTGGGGAGGTCAAAAAAGGGAGGGGGAGGAGAAGGAGGAGGCAATTCATTAGGCCTTAAAAATAAAAAGAGGGGAATAATAAGGGAGGGGTAGAAAGGGCACTAAATCAAGGCAGGGGACAAGGGTTACTGGTTTAAAACAATTCACTGGTTTAAAAGGAAATAGCCGGCGACTTCTGGTTAAGATGGTGGCAGAGTAAGGAGCAGCTGCTCGATCTCTCCTAACCGAAACATACAGGACTCCAGAAGGGGACATAAAAACGAATCCAGACGAACGAAGAGACCCCACAACAGGGCGCAGCATTGAAGGTACGTGAAATCGGGGCATTTCCACGCTATAAAGGGGTGAAACAGATCTCACTAAAACGCAAGAGAAAGAAGCCCCTCCACCACCACCCCACCACGTACAGCCCAGAGGCCAACGCACAAGAGTGAAAGGAGGATTGGGGCACCCAGTAAGTCACTGGCAGCTCCAGGGCTTGTTCCTGAGAGCAGCAAGACTTAGAACCCCAAGTGGCTAAAGAACGCACACGGACTTCCCTGAGCGCTGGCCCAGGTGAAGATATAGCCCTAGGCGCGGACAAAGATCTAGATAGCAGGCTAGGACCTCGAGTGCGGACCCTGTGCAGATGGGAACGTGGCTGTGGAAGCAGCCCCTGAGACTGCTGAAGGAGCCTCAGGCAGAGGGGCAGACCAGGGACGACCAGGAGGCTCAACCCTGAGAATAAGGAGACCTGAGCCCTTGGGGGCCCAAAAAGTGCAGACAGACACTGAGTGTGAAGACAAAGCTGAGAAGGGGCGGGGCTAACAATGGCAAGCCGAGAACCCCAGAAGAGAAAGATTATCATGAAGAACTCTGTAACACTCGACAACTTTTACACAGAGAAAATACAGACAACAGAGGAGGACAAACAAGTAATCATATCCAAACCTTCCCAAAACAATGAAAACTGGTCACAAGCTATTGAAGAGTTGAAAAGTGAGATGTTGAGGAAGATGGAAGAGATCTGGCAAGAAAATAACAGTTTAAAAGGCATGATTTTGCAATTGGAAAGTGAGGCTCAGAAATCAAATGAATTGATGAGCAAATTGAACACCAAAAAGGACCAGATTGAAAAGGAAAACCAGTCCCTAAAGGCTAGAATTGAGGAATTAGAAGCCAATGATCTCTAAAGCCAACAAAAACAAATAAAACAAAGTCAAAAGACTGATAAAATAGAAGGAAACATGAAATATCTCAATGAAACAGTGACAGACCAAGAAACCCGGTCTAGAAGAGACAATTTGAGAATCATTGGTCTTCCTGAAAAAGCAGAAATTAATAGAAACTTGGACTCCACACTAAAAGAAATTATTCAGCAAAATTGCCTTAAGTTCTACAACAAGAGGGCAATATAGACATTGAAAGAATCCATAGATCACCCTCTACACTGGACCCAGAAAAGTCAACACCCAGGAATATAATAGCCAAGTTCAAGAGCTTTCAAGTAAAAGGAAAAATCTTACAAGAAGCCAGAAAGAGACAATTCAAATATCAAGGAGCACCAATCAGAATCACACAGGATCTCACAACCTCCACACTAAAAGATCACAAGCCTTGGAATATGATATTCAGAAAGACAAGAGAGCTGGGCCTTCAGCCACGGATCAACATCGAAACTGACTATATACTTCCAGGGGAAAGTATGGGCATTCAACAAAATTGAAGATTTCCAAGTATTTCCACAAAAGAGAACAGGACTAAATGGAAAGTTTGATATCCAACCACAAAAATCAAGAGAAACATGAAAAGGTAAATAAGAAACAGAGGGGAAAGAAAGAAAACTCATAATTTCTTAAATTTGCCTCTTTGAGGGCTTCGATAAGATCTAATTATCTGTATGCCTATGTGGAGAAATGCTATGTATAATTCTCTGTAGTGAACTCTATT
>NW_025394362.1:0-8778 GCF_016433145.1 Gracilinanus agilis
TAGTGATTAGAGAGTAAGATATTTATCAATAGCAAGAGAGCCAGTTTTAGTTAAGTGCTTCATCCCCTCCAGTGAGGAGGGGGGAAGGGCGGCATCAATTTAACAGTTCAGGGTCACCTTTCCTTTATTCATATACCTTCATTAACTTCTCTAGTTTTCCTTGTTATTATTTAATATAACCTCTACATTCAAATCTGTGCCTGATAATTATTTGGGAAGATACTCACAACTCAGTCTGTACATTTAGTTTGAATCCTGTTGGCTGTCAGTTTAAGAAGATCTCCTCTGTCCTCAACTGTTAGATAACTAATTTCTATATACTCATCATACTGACCTGTGAGGAATATAAATTTAAGAAAAGGAACATCAATTGGGGTTTCAGCCATAACTGAAACTTACCAGAAGAATCTTATTCCTGTCTTCATTACCAACTGAAGCAGAAGCAGTTAGAGGGGGAGGGGTTTGAGAGCCAGGAGTGTTTAGCCCCCTCCTTTTCCTCACTGAAGCCTGTCAATCTCTGGCTCTTGACTTAAAGCTCTATTTGGCCCTGACACATTTATCTGCTTCTCCAAACTATCTGTTATTATCATCATAACAGTTTTGGCCAACCAGCCTAGGATTTGTACTATAGGACCTAGTGGAGAAGAGATAAGATGGCCAACATGTTCAATAGAGCAATTGTTACCTTGGGGTGCTCTGCTGTTTTAATTTATGGGATTTGGCAAACCTGTGCTACATTTTGGTTTGTCACTGTTCCCCAATTTTTTAGGTCAATAATAGAATTTTATGACACTTATCTGTGGCTAACAATTACAGTTGGAGAGGCCTTGGCTTATGTACCAACAGGCATAGCCATGACTGCCACTGGCTATGGGGCCCTAATGATTTTAAGAAAGATACTGGCTTTTACCTTTGGAAACACTGAAGTAACTGACCTGGTTATGGAAAAAATGATGGAGTATATGAAGACGCTAATAGAAATTAACAAACAAATAAGGGAGGGGAAAGAACTAGATGCCAGGACAATTATGCAGCTGGAAATCATAGAAAGCATGGTCACAACAAAGAAAGGGGGTGAAAAACAAGAGATTAAAAAGGACAATCCAGAAAAGCAAGAAGTTGCAGGGGCAGAGGCAGCTCCTGTAACAATACTTCCTATTACAGACAGAACAATAGTACAACCGGATGCTGGGATTATACATGTTAAAGGCTATAAACCATTTACTGGAGGGGATCTAGAGATTTTAAAAAGGCGGGTCCCCCAGTTCTTTGTAAATCCACATAAGGCAATAAAAGAATTCAAATGGGCAGTCAGACTGTATAATCCTAATTTGGAAGATGTGGAACTCTTATTAACAGAACTATTTACCCCAAGTAAAAAAGCTAAATTTCTTACAGAGACAAGGACCAATCCCAATTTAGCATCGTGGCCTGAGCAACATCAAGATCTAGAGCTGTCATCTCATGCAAACATGACATATCTTAGGAGATGCAGGGAGGACTTGGCAGAGGCGATGAGACTTCATGCCAAATGATCAAATGCATGGGGCTCATTTGAAAAGTTGAAGCAGGGGGAGGAGGAACATCCAAGCTTATACCTAGACAGACTGCTGGAAGCTGGAGAAACTATCCTAGGGTTTAGGGGCTTGACTGCTGAAGACAACATTCAGCATATCAGGAGGCAATTTGTAAAAGGGAGTCAAAATTACATTCAAACCTATTTTAGACTGCATTGCCCACAATGGGAGACCATGCCCATTGAAGAATTGAGAAAGACAGCAGCTTATGTCCATGACTCAAAGGATAGTGACTCTAAAACATCTAGAAACTCTGAAAAAGATCGAGAGATTGCTGAGCTTAAAAAGCAATTGAGGGAAGCTCAGAAGGCCAGGGAGGTGGAAGGAATAAAAAATATGGCTCTGATGTCCACCAATCAGAGGAGCCAAAGCAGGCCTAGACAATCTAGTGGCAATGCTAACAACAAAATTAAGAGATGTTTCCTTTGTTCAAAAATTGGCCACGTGGTACGGGATTGTAGATATAAGTCCCAGATTAACTTTGGAAACAGGAATAATAACAATAACAACAGGAGGAATACATACTATAATTCCAGATACAATAATAACACCAATAATGGCAATAGGGACAACAATAGTAGATACAGTGATAAGGCAAAGGCCAGATGTTGTGACCATGACTGTGCCAAGTTTAGTAGGTCCCCAAGCTTGTCAAAAATGGAAGAATACCTGTCCCAAGGTGCTAGACCTCGTACATTATGAACTGAGGAACCAGCCTTAGAGAAAGCAGTTGTTGCAAGGAAAGAGAAAGGCAGTGATAATGATGTAGCAGAGGAATGTGAGAAGAACAAAATGGGTGCAGAAGATATTATGAATTATGGGTTGGAGGAGGTAACACAAAGTTACAAAGATATGACTGAGGAGGAGTTGCAAATGGAGGAGGATATAATAGAAATTAAGGAGAGAATTTATGGGAAAGGAAACAGTGATATGGGGTACACTGACAGAAAACCAGGCACATCTGCACAAGTTCTTGATAAAAGTTTGAAGAAGGTAGCATTCCTTGATTCTCACTATGGGGGGACAGAACCATTCTGTAGTAAGGCTATGGATCATTTACATGTACAGCAAAACCAAACAGCAAGGGCAATGAATATAGACAAGTGTTCTAATGGGGATTTCTTGGAAATGGACAGTGTCAATAAAGGAGATGGGCTCCTGCAGACCATTGAGAAGGAAAGTGCTGAATTCTCAGACACAGGCACTACCTCTTCTCTATCACCAAGTAGGGAAGCTGGAAGGGAAAGTGAAAAGTCTAGTAGCTACAAGTCTAGAGGAATTTTAAAGCTAGATCCTGGAGCTAGAGAATTTGTACCAAGTCTACTTCAGGGTCAAGTGCAGGAAGATGTAGCACACTTTCAAGCCTGTGATACTCCAAAGAGAGCTGCCTTTGGAGTAGATTCTGAGTTAATGCATTTAAAGGAATTCAGTTTCATAAATGTCAGTAGCCAAGAGAGGAACAAAATGGCATCAATAGGGACAAAGGAATAATCTACAACACTGACTTTGTTTCCTATGCAAAATACATCTAGAGTTAAGTTTCCTGTTACTGACATGGAGTCTAGGGAACAAATACAAGAAGAAAGCATAGACTCACAGGATTGGGATGTAATCATGAACCAAAAACACATTCCCAATTCTGTAGAATTTCCTTTAATGCAGAGGAATACCTCTCCTGAATCTAACTTTGCTAAAGTCCAGCAAGGTATGTTCAGTGAAGAGAAAGACACTCTACCTTACTCATGGTCTGGAAAAAACTGAGATACATTTTGACACTGATAGGCCCGTGAACAGTCCAGGGATGCCAATTCAGGCATTGGCAGTCCAGCAAGCCATTTTTAAAGGAGACTTACCATCATTACACTCACAGAATCCTGAGCCAGCACAGACAGAAGTCCTAGAAAAAGATCAATGGGATTTGGGAGACATAGAAATAGAAACACCTTTGGTACCTGTTGATCAGACAGCTAAAGACAGGGAACCTTTGGTTATGGTGACAATAGGAGATCAAATCTATCCTGCTCTTATTGATACTGGAGCAACCCGATCTGTGTTGACATCAGCACCAGAAAATTGTGCACTAATGGGGTCTGTGAGAGTAAAAGGAGCCATTGGGCAAATGGAGTTGGTGCCCAAGCTGAGATCTAAGATGGTGAAAATAGGCCCAATGACTTTAGATCATTCGTTTTTGTTGATACCCAGGTGTCCATCCAATCTCCTGGGGAGGAATGTTCTTTGTAAATTAGGCGCCACTATCCAGTGTGATAGGTCAGGACAGATATTCCTACACTTACCCAAACAGTCACTCAAGCACTATCCCTTGCTATTCCTAGGGCAAGTGGAGGGTGATGAGGAGGAACAACACATAGGGAGTACTTTTGAAATACCAGAAGATATCCCAGAGGAGGTTTGAGCTAAGCATTCAACTGATGTGGGAATTTTGAAATCTGCCACCCCAGTTAAGATAGAGGTGAAAGAGGGCACTCCACCTAGAATCCCTCAGTATAAGTTGAGTAAAGAGGCCACAGAGGGTATCAGACCCATTATCCAAAGTCTCCTAGAACAAGGCATTTTGGTCACTATATCTGAGTACAACACATCTATTTTACCCATTAAGAAGCCGAAGAAAGATCCAAATGGCAAGACACAATGGCGTTTTGTGCAGGATCTAAGAGCAGTGAATAATTTTGTTAAGAAGGGACATGCAGTGGTACCTAGCCCAGCAAATATCATCACCGAGATTCCAAGTAATGCGGCCTGGTTCACGGTCGTGGACCTGTGCTGTGCATATTTTCATGTACCTCTGCATGAGTCCAGTCAGAAGATTTTTGCATTTTTCTGGGAGGGAAAACAACTCTGCTGGATGTGAATTCCACAGGGATTTGCAGAAAGTGCGAATATCTTTTGTCAAATCCTGCAAAGAGATCTTGAAACCATCATATTCACTGAGAGCAAGCTAGTACATTATGTGGATGACCTTTTGCTAATGTCACCAAGTGCTCGAGTCTGTCAAAGGGACAGCAAATATCTGTTGCAAGAGCTATGCAAAAGGGGACACAAAATTTCCAAAAGTAAGATTCAGTGGGTGTTACCATGAGTAGAATACCTCGGCTTCGTGTTGGAAAAGGGTATAAGACGGATTTCCCAAAAGAGAGTTGCACATATACAAAAGCTGTGCATACCTAAGACCAAGAAGCAGCTCCGTGCAATATTAGGTATCACGGGTTACTGTAGGCAGTGGATACCTGGTTATAGTCTGATCTCAAAACCTCTAACAGACTTGACTAGGAACACTTTCTCAGAACCTTTAAAACTTACATGGGAGCACAAGCATGCTATAGAAAAACTGAAAACAGCAGTGTTGACCAGTCCTGCACTTGGAATCCCTGACCATGCAAAACCGTTTCACCTGTTTGTGCATGAGGACAAGGGAATAGCCAGTGCAGTGTTGATGCAAACTCTTGGGGATCAGTTCAGACCAACAGCCTATTATAGCTCCCAGTTAGATGTTGTGGCTAGGGGGATGCCACCTTGTATGAAAGCAATTGCAGCTGCAGCCCTAATGGTTAAAAAATCTTCAGATCTGGTTTTGGGATGTAGGATTATGCTGTACTCTCCTCATCAAATAGATACCATCTTGAAAAACAGCAACCTGCAAGCGTTTACATCCCAGCGCTTATCCCATTATCAAATTGTGTTGCTGGGCAATGAGAACCTGACTTTCCATCGTTGTAAGGAGATCAACCCAGCTACACTAATGCCAGACTTACCATTAGAAGGGGAACCCATCCATAGCTGTGCAGAAACCTTGGACATAGTTCAAAAAACGAGAGATGACCTGACCGATATTCCTTTGGTCTCTCCCGATCTCACTTTATTTACCGGTGGTTCTGCATTTGTGGTAGATGGAGAACGGTATACAGGCGCGGCTGTAGTAACTCGAGATGAGACTTTATGGTATGCAGCTCTACCTAAGTCCATGAGTGCTCAAGGGGCTGAAATCCTGAGTCTCACCAGAGCTTTAGAAATTGGCCAGGGTCAAAGGTTGAATGTTTGGACCGATAGTAAATATGCATTTAATGTAGTACATTGTACAGGCCAAATCTGGAAATATAGGGGATATATAACAGCTGGTGGGAAGGAGATAGCCTATGGGAGCCTTATAAACCAACTCCTGAAAGCTGTCCAGTTACCTAAGGAAGTGGCAATGATGCATTGTAGGTCACATTAAAAGGGTATGGATGAAGTCTCATTAGGAAACAGGAGGGCAGACGTAACCGCAAAATTTGGAGCCCGGTTCGGCCGGTCCATGTGCTGAACTTCTCCTTGGTGGAAGAAGCAGATCTAAAACAGGCACACTCCCCGAGGGAAGTGAAGCACTGGGTAGAAAATCTAGGGGCCAAATTAGTGAGAGGTGTATGGCTTTCTAGTGAGGACAAACCCATTCTTCCAAGATCTTTATATAATACCCTATGTAATGCATTGCATGCCAAAGGCCATTATGGGACCCAATCCTTAGTGGATGGTATTCGAAGACACTGGACGGCTCCTGGTATATCCACTTGTGCAATTAGAACATGCCAAAAATGCAAGGTTTGCTTACAATACAATCAGGGTGTGACCAGGATTAAGGGACTAGGAGGCAGACAATTGGCATATACCCAGTTTGAGGGCTTACAGATTGATTATATATCAATGCCCAATTGTCAAGGATACAAATATGCCCTAGTCATCATAGACAGGTTGACTCGATGGCCAGAAGTGTTCCCTGCAAAGAAAAACAATGCAGCTTTTGTGGTGAAGACACTTCTGAGAGAGATAGTTCTGAGATTCTCTGTACCAGCTAGAATAGATTTGGACCATGGATCACACTTTTCCCAGAACATCTTGCATGAGATTTATAAGACCTTGGGGATAAAGAGGAGTTTACATTCAGTCTATCACCCCTCTTCCTCAGGGCAAATTGAAATCTGTAATAAGAGAATTAAAACTCTCATTGGGAAAGTGTGTTCTGAAAGCCATCTGAAATGGGTACAAGCACTCCCCATTGTTCTTTTTTATTTAAGAAGTCAACCCTGTAGTGACACAAGATTGTCACCGTATGAACTCCTGTATGGGTACGCTCCATGGCATAGTTCATCCCAGAAGTCAGCTCTCTTATTACACATTGGAGCTGAGTGTCAGCTGTATAGATATATAAAAGCTTTGAAGAAGAGACTGGATGAATTGCACAAACTGGGATTGTTAACCCAGAGAGTTCCTTTAGACTTTAGCTTACATCAGCTTAAACCAGGAGACATGGTCTATATAAGGAACTTTACAAGAAAATCTGTTCTAGACCCTAAATGGGTCGGGCCTTTCCAGGTGCTATTAACTAGCCCAACTTGTGTGAAAGTTGAGAATAGAGACCCGTGGTTCCACATCACGCATGTAAAGCCTGTTAAAGAACATCATGAAAAAACCTCCTGACATAGAGCAAAATGAAATGAATGCCCTGCCAGATCCACAGCAAACAGACGGTTATGATGAGAATGAATGAACTGCTTGAAATTCTAAAAGGGAAAAAACAAGAAAAAAAAACTGCAAAAATTTTTGTTGCAACACAAAACAACACAAAGTTAACACAATTACATCACAACAACTAATGTTCCTGATTAAGAAGGTGACAAGTCAACCATCAGACAAGACGATAAACGGCAGACAAGTATGCAAGCAGTACAGAGGAAGAAACGAAGGACACAAAAGCTGGAAGCTGCAGAACTTCACAGCAGAGGCGGCACCAAGGAATGGACAATCACGAGAGTGTTGTAATTTTATTAAGTACTGTGCAGGAAGAGGACTGGAAGGAAGAAATATGTGGAGCAGATATCATGTATAAACACACATGGTACATATGAGACATCACATGGTAGTTGCATGCCACACTACATATGGCTAACAAGGAGGATTATGATTCTCCAGTGGGCCAGAAGCTCCTTGCAGTAAGGGTAAGTATGTGCATACATCAGCACACTTTAGTTCATTGGACACAACACAAACTGATTGTTCACCTTTTTGATATAGACCTCATGTAGATAAATGAGAGTCTTTTCTGTATATATGTATTATATGTACATATGTATTATATATAAGGGAAGGGTGTCCTAGGATCTCTAACATATCAAAAGATCCATTGTTTTTTGATTTGGTAGACATCAAGGGAACTTCCATCTGTAAATAGGCATTGTGGATAGCCTGTATTATATTTACTAACCCATAGAATAGAATTACTAACATCTTAGGGAAAGATAGCTTTAGGGATTTTGAAATACAGAGTTAGTCAGGGAAAGTCACTATAGTCTATAAGAATATATATATAGTGTACATATATTAATGACTAACAATGAAATTAATATACTAACAATATAGAACTTAGGATTATTAATACTGCTAACTTAGCTTAAGTAAGGTACTAACATGGAAACTTAGTTCTATGACATTTTGCATATAGAGTTTTACCATATTTCTTTTGTTATGAGTTAGGTGCAAGTTTTAGAAGACCTGTAGGTTGTTACATTTTTTCTTTGGATGTGTTTCAAAGATGTTTGCATTGCATGCTATAGGGATAGTGCTTGCAACTTATAATTGTTGCAGTTTTGGAATTTCTTTTTGTGATAATTTGTTGCATGTATTATGATGCTTGTATGTTATTCCAAAACCTGTTTTTTTCCCCTTGATCATATTTTCCTTTTTCCCTCCTTAGATAGGGGTAGATAGTATAGATAAGCAATAGCATAGCAAGACTGGTAAGGGGTTAGGAATAAAACATTTAAGTTTAGTGTACACAGGGTAATTAATGCTACAATATCTTAAGCCTGCAGAATTTCCAGTGGAAATTCCTACTAGAAGAGGGGGAATTTACTGTTGTGTGGAGATGCAAAGCATGGAACCCTTGCAAAGGTACAGGGATAACCTCACCCAGAATTCCAGGGGACCCCCCTGGAGAACTTTGGGTGAGGGGGCAATTGAGAAGGGTTGGAGACAGTTAATTTGTGGGAGTGGATGGGAGCAGACACTGTGCTTGCTACTCCTGACTTGGGGTTTCTCCTGAGGTGGCCATTGTAGCATAAGCCAGTGGTTTCTACTCATAGGGTTAGCCTGTTTGTTATTATTATTCTTCATTAATATAATTATATGATTACTTAGTGATTAGAGAGTAAGA
>NW_025394363.1:0-9430 GCF_016433145.1 Gracilinanus agilis
CCCGTCAGTTGGAACTTCACTTCTATTTATCGCTTTAAGTTCTAACTGATTTTCTGAACATTCTAAGATGTTTAACTGATGTTTTGTGACCGTTAGAAATTGCAGAAGCAAAAAGTTTCTGTTAGCCACCTTGCATTACAGATTTGCTCATATGTTTTTTGGAAAAATTTGCAGCTTGCAACATTTTCTGGTTGCTAAGATCTAAGGGGTTACTACTCTTATTCTAACCTAAATTATAACTATGCTCTTATCCCTATCTAAGTTTTGTAAAATAATAAAAACGGTTGCTTACTCCTAAACTATGCTAAGACTAGTCTAAGTTAAAACTAAGATGGTTTATGGAAAAAAGGCATAGGAAAGTAATGGGGTTTCAGTTTTGCAATAATTTTTGAACAGAAAAGAAAAGCAGATTAAATGCAAACATTCACAAACAATCTCAAAGTTAACATTTGCTAACTAAAACAAAGTACTAAATTTTATCTATGTACCTATCTAATTTTATGAACTAGCAACAAAAGTATCAATTAAGAAAATTTTGCAATCTAAATTTCCAAATTCTAGTTCATCTTCCTAAAGTTAGTATATGGATATGTTAGTACACTTATACCTATGTTAGAAATGTTAGTAAGAATAAGCAAGACTAATATTCTTTGTAAGTCTTTTGGTTAAACTATAGACTTAAGCTATGTACAGTATTTACAAAGAAAGTTTAGAAAATTCTGTCCCTGTTCTAACTTTTCAAGCTAATTAACTGTCCCTGTGTGTTAGTAAAACTTATTGCTAAGGGTTAGTAAGCAAATATATACATATATACATTATTTACAAGAAATGTTAGGTGATTTGAGTATAAGGTGTCTGAACCAAGAGGAAAATGTTGTGCTAAGGCAAACTTCTCTCCTAAGTGTAAGTTTATGTTTCACATGTAGATGTGAAGTCAGAAAATGTTCTATGTGTTGTCTAGTATGACCTTTCTGTGTAATGAATTGTTACATACTTACTCCACTGGAATTTTTCTGCAAAGTGTATGTACTGTGTGGATGGAATCTAAAGTGTTGGATGCAGTGAGATTCTGTTGGGTGTAAGTTATGTTTTTCAAATGCATGGGTCCAATGCTGTTCCGATGCTCCTCTTCACAGTGTGGTTTGTTGTCCTATACACGTATTGTGTATTCGATCACAGGTGTCTTTTGTAGTCCTCAGGTTTGCTGTCCTTGTGATGATCTGCAAAGTCAGCAATGCTTCACTTGTGTCATTTGATGTTACCCACGTGCTTGTCAACTTGCACACTGGAACTGATGTTTCTGTTGTGTTGACTTGTGTCGTTTGATGTACCCGCGCTTGTCAACTTGCGCTGGAACTGATGTCCTGTTGTGTTGACTTGTGTCATTCGATGTACCGGCACTTGTCAACTTGCACACTGGGTCTGATGTTCTGTTGTGTTGACTTGTGTCGTTTGATGTACCAGCACTTGTCATGTTGCACTGGAACTGATGTTCTGGTGTGTTGACTTGTGTCAGGAACAAAGTTCAAATGTATAGGAAACGTGATTAATCTTTTCTTCTTTTTTTTGTTGTTGTTTAATAAAGATAATTACAGATAACAAAAGAGTTCGTGATAAAGTCTTTTGTGCTTTCATTTATTTGTCAGTGTCAATGTCTAGGTCTTGGATTGATTGCAAATCAAATGTTGTGTCTTCTGCCATTGATTCTTTTTCATTGTCATAATGGTTTACAGATGATTCTTTTAAGATGTAATTAGGATTGGGATAATCTTTTGAGTGTAAAATTTGGTGTAATATCTGATTGTTCAGTGGTTCTTGGTCTAATTGTGGTTCTGATTCATGCTCTGATTGTTGTTCTAATTGCTGCTCTGGTTCTATGGTCTCATGCATAGGCTGTGGACTTTCTAAGGATTTATTTGATTGATTGGTTGGTGCTAATTGTTCTTTGTGCTGTATAATAACTTGGTCTTGTGGTTGTTGTTGGGGCATGTCTTTTGCTGGTTTGACATGGTTGACCTGGAACCAAGGATCCTTTCCTTCAATTTTGATTGCACTTGGAGTTATTAGAATAATTTGGAAAGGTCCAAGCCACTTGGGTTCTAACACAGATTTCCTAGCGAAGTTTCTGGTGTAAACATAATCTCTGGGTTGGAAGTTGTGTAGATTAAAATGAAGCCTAATTTGTGGAGTTGATTTAATCGTTGCTTGAGTAATTTGATATATTCATAGAGTTTGCATTCCATACCTAGGTGTAAAAATTTGTGAATGCTTTGAGGTGCTTTGCCATGGAATGGTGGATGTCCGTACAGCATTTCAAATGGTGAAATGTGTGTGATGCTGTTGGGTTGGCTTCTTAGGTGGAATAGTGCTAATGGTAATGCATCAGGCCATTTCATGTGATATTCTACACATAATTTTGCTACAAGATTTTTCAGATATTTATTCACCCGTTCAATCTGTCCGCTTGACTGGGGTCTAAATATGAGTGAAGATATCTTTTAATTCCTAATGTTTCATAAACTGTAGCTAAAGTCTTATTAGCGAAATGAGACCCAGAATCTGACGCAATATGTAATGATATAGAGAATCTAGGTATTAATTCTCTCAGTAAGATTTTCACAACAAAAGCTGAGGTGTTACGTTTTGCTGGAAAAGCTTCTGGCCATTTAGTTAATCTATCCACTATTACTAAAGCATATCTATAACCTTGACTCCTTGGCATTGTGATATAATCAATTTGTAAGCATTCAAATGGTGTATAGGCTAGTGGTTTGCCTCCCAGACTGTGGATTTTTGTAATTGTCTGGTTATATTGCATACAAATTCTGCACCTCTGTGAAACTCTCATAGCAACTTTATATATGCCCCTTGCATCCCAATACCTATTGATGGAATCTGCCATGCCCAGACTTCCATAATGCCCTTTTTGGTGCAGTGCATTGCAAAAACTGAAATACAGGGATCTAGACAACATAGGTTTCCCATTTACCCCTAGCCAAACTCTGTTAGTTAAGTATGCACCATGATGTTTCTTCCAATTCTTTACTTCCTTTGGGGAGTATGCATTTTTGAGGTCATCTTCCTCCACCAAAGATAAGTTCAGAATTGTAAGTGGTCCATGCCTCGCTGCGTATTTGGCTGTGATATCTGCACGTTTGTTCCCTGATTCCACTGGCCCTTGGATCTTAGTATGAGCTTTGCAATGAATGACTGACACTTGGGCTGGTAATTGGATTGTGTCCAACAACTGATTGATTAAATTCCCACATGCTATCTGTTTGCCATTGGAAGTAATGAAGCCTCGATTTTTCCAGATTTCACCGGAATGATGCGCAACTGTAAAAGCATAACAAGAATTGGTAAAAATGTTAGCTTTGTGATTTTCTGCAATTCTCAGGGCGTGGATCAGACCCATTAATTCTGCTCCTTGAGCACTCATGGTAGATGGTAATGATGAGTGCCAAAAGGTTTCAATGGCTGTCACTATGGCTGCTCCGGTATATCTCTGATTGTCTACTATATATGACAATCCATCTGTGAATAAGGTAATATCTGGGTCTTTCATTGGCTTATCATCTAAATCAGGTCTTGTTTTATGCACAATGTTAAGTGCATCTTTACAGATGCGTAGACTTTCTCCTTCCAGAGGTAAATCTGGAATCAGAGTAGCAGGATTTAAGTTTCTGCAACGGTGAAAAGTTATATTTTCACTAGCCAACAATATTGCTTGGTATCATGATAATATTTGAGAAGTGAACGCCTGTAAGTTGGTGTTTCTCAAAGTAGATTCCACTTGGTGTTGGGAAAATACTTTCAATCAACCCCCTAATACCAAGGATGAAGACTTTCTAATCATGATGGCTATAGCAGTTATGGCTCTTAGACATCTAGGCATACCACAAATCATTGAATCTAATTCAGAGCTGTAGAAAGCAACTGGTCTAAGTCTATACCCAAATGTTTGTGTGAGAACACTAGAAGCTATCCCTTTATCTTTGTGCACATAAAAAGGGCTGGAGCTGATAGAGTAAGTGATTTTAATTTCTCTAATGCATGGGTATGATTTTTATTCAGCTTTAATGGTTCTGGAACTTCCTTCTTGGTTAGCTCTATCAGAAGCCTTGTGATGTGAGCATAACCTGGAATCCAGTTTCTACAGAAACTCGTTATTCCTATAATTGCCCTGAGCTGCCTTTTGGTCTTAGGCAAACTCAAATTTTGTATATCTTGTGTTCTCTTTTGAGAAATTCTTCTGGAGCCTTTTTCTAGGATGAATCCTAAATAATTTACTTTTTCCATCACAAATTGAAGTTTTGATTTGGAAATTTTATGGTCCCTTTTGCCTAGCTCTTTGATTAAGTGTACACTATCTTTATAACAGACTTCAGCAGATGTGACATTATCAGGATGTCATCAACATAATGTACCATTTTGCTGTTATGGAAAGTTATTGACTCAAGGTCTCTTTGCAGGATTTGACAGAAGACTGAAGCTGAATCTGAGAATCCCTGAGGCAGACGAGTCCATTGGATGGATTTGCCTTCCCATGTGAAAGCAAACAGCTTCTGGCTATCTCTGTGCAGGAGAACAGAGAAGTACGCAGAGCTCAGGTCCAGAACAGTAAACCAAGCAGCTTCGGGTGGTATTGCTGCTATGATTTGTGATGGACTCGATACCATGGCATAGGTCTTTTGCACATGGTCGTTTATTGCTCTGAGATCTTGTACTAAACGCAATTGAGTCTTCCCATTAGGAGATAATTTCGCTTTCTTTACTGGCATGATTGGTGTATTGTATTGTGAAAAGACATATTTCAATATGCCCTGCATTAATAAACTCTCCATGATGGGTTTCACTCCCTCTATCGCCTCTGGGCTAAGTCTGAACTGAGGAATTCTTGGAGGTAAACCTTCTTTTACCTCTATTTTTACTGGTTCCGCTGATAATATACTGCCCACCTGATTTGAATTTTTAGCCCACACATAATCAGGAATATAGACAGGAACCTTATAAATGTTATCAGTTGATTGGTATGATGGTTCCTCACTACATGTGTCTAAAAATAAAATGGGATGGTGTTTTAGAGATCTCTTGGGTAGGTGGAGATAAATTTGTCCATCCAGTTGACATTGGATGGTGGCAGCCAATTTGCATAGGAGATCTTGTACCATGAGGTTCGAAGGACATGATGTCATCAATAAAAAGGTGTGTTCCAACTTCCGGTTAAGATGGCTGCAGAGTAAGGAGCAGCTGCTCGATCTCTCCTAACCGAAGCATACAGGACTCCTCAAAGGAACACAAAAACGAACCCAGATGAACAAAGGAACCCCACAACAGAGCGCAGCATTGAAGGTAAGTAGAATTAGGGCATTGCTACGCCATAAAGGGGTGAAACAGCTCTCACTAAAACGCGAGGGGTAGAATCTCCTCCCCCAAACACACACCACGCACAGCGCCAAGGCCCAACGCACAAGAGTGAAAACAGGATTGGGGCAACCAGTAAATCACTAGCAGCCCCAGGGCTTGTACCTGTGAGCTGCCAGACGTGGGACCCTAAGTGGCTGGGGGGACCCATGGACTTTCCCCAGCGTCTTGTGTGGGTGAAGGTGCTGCCTGGGGCATGAATGAAGATCTCTAAAGCAGGGACTTTCCCCAGCGTCTTCTGTGGATGAAGGCATTGCCCAGGGCATGAAGGAAGAACACTAAAGCAGAGACTGTCCCCGAACATCTGTGCAGGGGAAGGTAGTCCCCTGAGAGTGAATAAATATCTGTAGCCCAGGCTAGAACATTGAGTGAGGACCCAGTGCAGACGGGAGCATGGCTGTGGAAGCAGCCCCCGAGACCGCTGAAGGAGGCTCGGGCAGAGGGGCAGACTGGGGTCTACTGGGAGGCCTGAACCCGAGGACAAGAACACTAGAGCCATCGGGAGCTTAGAGGGCGCAGGCAGACCCTGAGTGTGAAGACAAAGCTGAAAAGGGGCGGGATTAAAAATGGCAACCGAGAAGAAAAAGATTACCAAGGAAAAAACTGGAACAGTTGACAACTTTTACACAGAGAAAATCCAGACAACAGAGGAGGACAAACAAATAACCAAACCTTCCCCCAAAGAAAAATGAAAGCTAGTCACGAGTTATTGAAGAGTTCAAAAATGAGATGTTGAAGAAGATGGAAGAGATCTGGCAAGAAAATAACAGCTTAAAAGGCAGAATTTTGCAATTGGAAAGTGAGGCTCAGAAATCAAATGAACTGATAAGGAAATTGAACATCAGAAATGACCACATTGAAAAGGAAAACCAAAAGATTATAGCCGAAAACCAGTCCTTAAAGGCTAGAATTGAACAATTGGAAGCCAATGATCTCTCAAGACAACAAGAACAAATAAAACAAAGTAAGACTGATAAAATAGAAGGAAACATGAAATATCTCAATAAGAAAGTGACAGACCAAGAAAACTGGTCTAGAAGAGACAATCTGAAAATCATTGGTCTTCCAGAAAAGGCAGAAATTAATAGAAACTTGGACTCCATACTTAAATAAATTATTCAGCAAAATTGCCCTGAAGTTCTACAAGAGGGCAATATAGATATTGAAAGAATCCATAGATCACCCTCTACACTGGACCCAGAAAAGTAAACACCAAGGAATATAATAGCAAAACTCAAGAGTTTCCAAGTAAAATAAAAATCTTACAAGAAGCCAGAAAGAGACAATTCAAATATCAAGGAGCATCAATCAGGATCACACAGGATCTGGCAGCCTCCACTCTAAAAGACTGCAAGGCTTGGAATACAATATTCAGAAAGGCAAGAGAGCTGAGCCTTCAGCCACGGATCAACTACCCATCGAAACTGACTATATACTTCCAGGGGAAAGTATGGGCATTCAACAAAATTAAAGATTTCCAAGTTTTTGCACAAAAGAGACCAGGACTAAATGGAAAGTTTGATACCCAATCACAAAAATCAAGAGAAACATGAAAAGGTAAATAAGAAACAGAGGGCAAAGAAAGAAAACTCATAATTTTTTTTTAAAAATTGACTCTTTAAGGGCTTGAAGAAGATCTAATTATTTGTATTACTATGTGGAGAAATGCTATGTATAGTTCTCTGCAGTGAACTCTATTCACTATTATAATATTCACTAATATAGCAACCAGAAGAATAATTCATGGGGAAAGGACAGGATACTGAATGGTCTAAGATGACATGGAGGGTGGGAAAGAGTGGGGGAATAGTAGGGGACACCAAGAAAAATCTGAGTAAATAAGAAAAATAGGATATTCTATTACACACGAAGAGGACATGGGAAGGGGAGGGGATAAATACTATCACAAGAAGGAGAGGAAGAGAATATTAAGAGGTAATAATCAAACCTTACTCTCAGTGTAATCAACCGGGAGATGGAAGAGTACCTTTATTATCCATTGGGATAAAAAACTCTATCTAACCCTACTGAGAAAGTCAGAAGGGATAAACCAAAGGGAGCAGGGGAGTGGGGAGGTCAAGAAAGGGAGGGGAGAAGAAGGGGGAGGGAATTATTTAGGCTTTTAAAAAAAAAAAGGGGGGGAAGGTTACAGGGGTTTCCGGGTTAAGATGGCGGCAGAGTAAGAAGCAGCTCTTAACCTCTCCTGACCAAAACAAACAAAACACCTCAAGGAGACATAAAAACAAGTCCAGACGAACAGAGGAACTCCACAACAGGGCACAGTGTGGATGGTACATGGAATAGAGGCATTTCCATGCTATAAAGGGGTGAAACAGCTCTCACTAAATAGAGGGCTGAGCAATGACCCTACCCCCACCCCCTACACATACACCACCTATAGCTCTGAAGCCAGTTAAAAAGAAATAGAGCAAGTTTGGGGAACCCATCGAGTCATTGGTAGCTCCAGGACCTGTTCCTGAGAGCAGCAAGATTTGGGACCCCAAAAAGCCAAAGAACGCACCCGAAATCTGAGCGCAGCCTTAGGGCGCTGAGCGCAGGAGCAGAGCTCAGGCTAGCTCAGAGCTCAGGCTCCCTGGAGGCGTGGGTGGAGGCAGACACAGATACCAGCTAAATCTCTGAAACCCTGAGTGGGGAATCAGCATACACGGGTAGACGACTGTGGAAGCAGTGCCCTGAGACTTGTAAAGAAAACTCAGGAGGATCAAGCAAGGGGGTACACCAGGGGGCTTGACCGTGGACAGACCCTGAGCGCAAGGATAAACCTGAGAAGCTGCTGGGCTAACCATGGCTACCCAGTCTCAGGAAGTTCAGAAGAGAAAGATTAACAACAAGAAAAAGAAGTCTTTAACACTCAACAACTTTTACACAGAGAAAATCCAGACAACCAAGCAAACAGAGGAGGAGAACAAACAAGCATCCGGACCCTACTCAAATAAGGAAAACTCCTCACAAGCTATGGAAGAGTTCAAAACTGAGATTTTGAGGAAAATGGAACAGATCTGGCAAGAAAATAACAGTTTAAAAGGTAGAATCTTGCAATTGAAACGTGAGGCTCAGAAACCAAATGAACTATTAAGCAAATTGAACACCAGAAATGACCAGATTGAAAAGGAATACCAGAAGATTATGGCCGAAAACCGAAAGATTATAGCTGAAAACCAATCCCTAAAGGCCAGAATTGAGTAATTAGAAGCTAATGATCTCTCAAGACAACAAGAACAAATAAAACAAAGTCAAAAGACTGAAAAAATAGAAGGAAACTTGGAATATCTCAATGAGAGAGTGACAGACCAAGAAAACTGGTCTAGAAGAGACAATTTGAGAATAATTGGTCTTCCAGAAAAACCAGAAATTAATAGAAACCTGGACTCCATACTAACAGAAATAATTCAGCAAAATTGCCCTGAAGTCCTACAACAAGAAGGCAATATAGACATCAAAAGGATTCATAGAACACCCACTACATTCGACCCAGAGAAGAAAACTGTTAGAAATATTATTGCCAAATTCAAAAGCTTTCAAGCAAAAGAAAAAATCTTACAAGATGCCAGAAAGAAACAATTCAAATATCAAGGAGCACCAATCAGGATCACACAGGTTCTGGCAGCCTCCACGCTAAAAGACCGCAAGGCTTGGAATATGATATTCAGAAAGGCAAGAGAGCTGGTCCTGCAACCACGGATCAACTACCCATTAAAATTGACTATATATTTCCAGGGGAAAGTTTGGGCATTCAACAAAATTGAAAAATTCCAGGTATTTGCACAGAAAAGACCAGGGCTAAATGGAAAGTTTGATATCGAACCACAAAAATCGAGAGAAACCTGAAAAGGTAAATAAGATACAGAGGGGAAAGAAAGAAAACTTATAATTTTTAAATTTGCCTTTTTAAGGGCTTCAGTGAGATCTAATTATCTGTATTCCTTTGTAGAGAAATATTATGTATAATTCTCTGTAGTGAACTCTATTCACTATTATAATATTC
>NW_025394363.1:9528-14816 GCF_016433145.1 Gracilinanus agilis
TGGAACACTAAATAATCTAAGATGGCATGAGGGATGGGAAAGAGGGGGTAAATAGCAGGGGACACCAAGAGAAACTTGAGTGAATAAGAAAAATAGGATATTCTATTACACACAAAGAGGGCATGGGAGGGAGAGGAGACAAATACTATTATAAGAAGGAGAGGAACAGAGCATTAAGAGGTAATAATCAAACCTTACCCTTAGTGTAATCAACCCGGAGAGGGAAGAGTAGCTATACTATCCATTGGGACATAAAACTCTTATCTAACCCTTCTGAGAAAGTTAGAAGGGATAAACCAAGGGGAGCAGGGGAGTGGGGAGGTCAAAAAAAGGGAGGGGAGAAGAGGGAGGGAATTCATAAGGCCTTTAAAAACAAAAAGAGGGGGGAAAATAAGGGAGGGGGTAGAAAGGGAAGTTAATTAAGGGAGGGGATAAGGGATAGGGTCTTAATAGCAAACCACTAGTTTTAATGGAAAAAGTATAAGGAAAAAGGGGGTAGGAAGACGGAAGGACTCAAAAATGTCAGCAAATGTATAACTGATGATTATAACTCTGAATGAGAATAGGATGAACTCGCTCATAAAACGGAAGCAAATAGCAGAGTGGATTAGAAACCAAAATCCCACCATATGTTGTCTACAAGAAACACATATGAGGTAGGTGGACATACACAAGTTTAAGGTTCAGGGTTTGAGCAAAATCTTTTGGGCGTCAAATGAGAAAAAGAAGGCAGGAGTGGCTATTATGATTTCTGACAAAGCCAAAGTTAAAATAGATATGACTAAAAAAGACAGGGAAGGTCATTACATCCTGATTAAAGGCAGTATAAACAATGAGGAAATATCACTGCTCAATATGTATGCACCAAGTGGCATAGCACCCAAATTCATAAAGGAGAAACTGGCAGAGCTCAAGAAGAAAATAGATAGTAAAACCATACTAGTGGGAGATCTAAATATTCCTCTGTCAGATCTAGATAAATCAAACAGGAAAATAAATAAAAAGAGCTAAGAGAGGTGAATGAAGTCCTAGAATAATTAGATTTAATTGATATGTGGAGGAAAATAAATAGGGACAAAAAGGAATACACCTTCTTTTCAGCTGCACATGGCACATTCACAAAGATTGACCATGTTATAGGGCATGTCCAGGTGCCCAGGAAAATCAAAAACTAATTGGAAATTAAATAATATAATCCTTCAAAACCAATTTGTCAAAGAAGGAATCATAGAAACAATCAATAATTTCATTGAAGAAAATGACAATGATGGGACATCCAACCAAACTCTGTGGGATGTGGCCAAGGCAGTACTCAGGGGGAAATTTATATCCTTGAGTGCATATATTAACAAATTAAGGAGGGCAGAGATCAATGAATTGGGCATGCAACTCAAAAAATTAGAAAGTGAGCAAATTAAAAATCCCCAGATGAAAACTAAATTAGAAATACTAAAAATCAAGGGAGAAATTAATAAAATCGAAAGTAAAAGAACTATTGAATTAATAAATAAGACTAGAAGCTGGTACTTTGAAAAAACAGATAAAATAGACAAAGTACTAGTCAATCTAATAAAAAAAAGGAAAGAAGAAATCCAAATTGACAGTATCAAAGATGAAAAGGGAAACCTCACCTCTAATGAACAGGAAATTAAGGCAATCATTAAAAACTATTTTGCCCAATTATATGGCAATAAATATAACAATTTAGGAGATATGGATGAATATTTACAAAAATATAAACTGCCTAGATTAACAGTAGAAGAAATAGAATACCTAAATAATCCCATATCAGAAAAAGAATTTGAACAAGCCATCAAAGAACTCCCTAAGAAAAAATCGCCAGGGCCTGATGGATTCACAAGTGAATTCTATCAGACATTCAAAGAGCAACTAATCCCAATACTATACAAATTATATGATATGATAAGCAAAGAAGGAGTCCTACCAAATTCCTTTTATGACACAAATATGGTACTGATTCCAAAGCCAGGGAGATCAAAAACAGAGAAAGAAAACTACAGACCAATTTCCCTAATGAACATAGATGCAAAAATCTTAAATAGAATACTAGCAAAGAGACTCCAGCAAGTAATTAAGAAGATCATCCAACATGATCAGGTGGGATTTATACCAGGAATGCAAGGATGGTTCAACATTAGGAAAACCATCCACATAATTGACCATATCAATAGTCTAACAAACAAAAATCACATGATCATCTCAATAGATTCTGAAAAAGCCTTTGACAAAATACAGCATCCATTCCTATTGAAAACACTGAAAAGTATAGGAATAGAAGGACCTTTCCTAAAAATAATAAACAATATATACCTAAAACCATCAACAAACATCATAGGCCATGGGGATAAATTAGAAGCTTTCCCAATAAGATCAGGAGTGAAACAAGGATGCCCATTATCACCTCTATTATTCAACATTCATTCTTACAAATTCCATGTTGGCTTTCTTTAAAGACTTCAGAAATGGAAGTTTGATTTGATATACCTTCCACTCTGCTATTTAAAGAACTATCAGGGTTCAAATCAGAAGTTTTTCCTTCGGAGGTATCCGGGAATGTATGGTTGTTAGATTGTATTCCCTTCAACACTTCAGGTACAACTACTGACTTAAAAGCTGACTGATGTTCCCTATCTTGCCCTGAAGTTTGTGGGACTGAAGTTAGATGTGTTTTATCTTCAATCGCTGACCAAGCTTCATTATTGTTGTTATTAGTCACACTTGTTACTGGGGATAACAACTGTTCCTTTTCCATTCCCCATGTTTTTGGTTGGAATTCTTCAGCTAAGGGGTTGAGAAAGGTGGATGTGGAATTTCCTAAACAGCTGCTATCATCCAGCAACTCAGTGGGTTGTGTCTTTAAATCTAAATTTTGGCCAACGTAATGATTTGTTTGCTCTCTTACCTCTTTCTGTGACATGTCTAAAGCAAGTGAATAGGATAGAATTTTGGCATTTAACTCCCCCCAGGTTACTGAATGCATTCTTTTCTGGATACATTGTAAATCCTCGCCATAATGTTCTTTATCCAAGTTGCCCCTTTGTTTTTGACTTGGAATAAAGAGAGGAATTTGAGTGTTTGATGACTTTGAACAAGATTGCAGGCTTTTGTCAGTGCTTGTATGATCTTTATGCTTCTCATTCAATGTTTCTGTTATGGAATTAGAAAGCTTATCCCTTATATAATTATCCTCACTATTGCCATATATTTCTCTGCGCATCTGCATTATTTCTTCCCATTGTTGGTTATCTACCACAGACATATCTTGATATTCTGTGTAGCTTGCATTAAACACCTGCTTTGTTTTGTCCAGTATTTCAATATTATTTTTCTCACTCAAGCTACACACTCTCACACCCAAATTATAATGATTAGATCTTTTTAAAATTAGGAACCTCGATTCATAGTGACTTTGGCTTCGTTCCCATTTGTATGTACCTTTCCATTTCTTCTAGGGATGGGGTTTGGCTAAATTTCTTGCATGTATGGCTACAGCACCAACCATCATGTTTGCTTTCCTCATTTCTCTTTGAATCATTATTGTTTTTGGACCATTTTGTGTTGTAATAGGTCCTTCTTGTACTTCTATCTTTTTGATTATAATTGTCATTTTTGGAAAAATCAATTTGTTGTCTAAATCTACAAAATTTTAAAATATGACCTGGACGTCCACAAAGAAAGCACCGTGGGGGAAATGATTTTGGTATTTGGGTGTTAATTGTAGGTTGCCTGTATTGATTTTGGCTCCTACTAGTTTGTAGGGCAAAATTTTTTATTTCCGCCAATTCTTTTTCTCTTTTGGTATGTTTCAATTGCCTTTTCAAATCAGCTATCAGTTCATCTTTGTCTGAGTCAGTTTGTCTTGCTATTCTTGCTTCCTTTTGCTTTGAATCATGGATGTAGGAAGCATGCTGTCTTACATCCTCTAGTGGCAGTGATTCCCACTGTGGACAGTTTTGTCTAAAGTAATTTTGTATTGGGATTGATGTTCCCTTTACAAATTGCCTACGGATATGATCTATGGTGTCTTGGGCATGAGTATCATGTAGTCCCAGGATTTTCTCAGCTGCCTCTATTACTCTATTAAGGAAACTGCTAGGATGTTCCTCTTCTCCCTGTCTTAATTTCTCAAATTTTTGCCTTGAATTTGGTCTTTTTGCATGAATTCTCATTGCTTCTAATAAATCAGTTCTACATTGGATCAGGTATCTAAAATTTGGATGTTGGGTAAAATCTAAGTTCTGGTGGACCAATGGCCAGGCTGATAAATTTGGGTTTGTCCTCATTTTGTTTAGGAATTTTTTCCTTTTCTGAGGAAGAGTAAAATTTCCCTCAAAGAAATTCCACGTCATCAAAACTAGGATTAAACCCTTTTTAATTCTTTTATACTTTTGAAAGGTTTTTCAAAATACTTTGGAAAACATCTTTTTAGCACCTCCATATCACTTGGGGTGAATGCTTTATATGTTTTCATATACCACACCTTCCCCAGGCTGCATGATGGTTCTGTCTCTGTTTGGTAAAAGAGACACTATGGAATTTGCAGATTTTGGTTGATATTGGGCTTTGATTTGTTAAAGGTATTATTTCCCAGGTATTTGGACTCCACAATCTCTAGCTGGAGAATTGTGTGTTTGTCCAGTTCCTTTCCTTCCCTTATCTGTTTCAATACTTGGAATAGTAGTTTAATGTTATCCACTAGTTCCCCAGAATCAGTATCTTTCTTTTGTGAAGTAATTGAGTTAAACCATTCCCACAGGTGAGAGAAAACATTTTAGAGACCATAAGAAATTTCCAGATTGTTAGGATTAAGGCTATGGCTGTTGGGATGAAGCAAATACATTCAGCCAGGGTCAGAGCAAACCATTTATAATAATCGTAGATGTTCAGTAGTTGTTGCACAAAATTAGGGACCCTTATAAACCAAAAATCTACCATACCCTGCATTAGGGACCAAGAAATCATTGAGATGCTAGATAGGATGAATGTTATCCTAGCCAGCTTCATTTTGGTTGTTTCAGAAGATTTTAGGTAGTTCACTAACTTTGCTCGCCAATTAATGTTATAAAAAAGAAATAGTAAATAATCTGAGTAGAGTAGGTGGGTGTGAGGAAGGATAAAAGGGAATAAGGGATTATAAGGTGATTGGAGGAGGAATGAAGGTATGGGAAGGTATATAGGAGATAAAGGAAATGGGGTATGTAGGAGAGGCAGCTCAAACAAGTTTATTCCCAGAGGCTTGAGACAGAGAATCCAGGGAGGAAACCAGG
>NW_025394364.1:0-7185 GCF_016433145.1 Gracilinanus agilis
ATTACTCTCCTTATTAACTCCACAGACACATAAGATAAGGGAGGGAAGGCAGGGATGGTATTAGGAAAGGAAGATATAAAGGGTTTATCTAAAATAATAATTTCTTAAGTAAATATATCAAAGCTAGGCTAAATTTCAATATTAAAGTTAGATAATCAAAGCAGCTCGCTCATTGACCACCTCCCTCTACGGAAGATCCAGTCAACTGCTTTTCCTCAAGATTCTAAACCTCTAACAGCTTTTGGAACTCAGCCAAAGCTAGAAAAAACTATATGACCCCAATTCTGTATACTACAAATGCCCCTTTTCTTTTCAAAATGTGCAACTAGCACCATTTTAATAGTTACTAAAGTCTAAGGGATTACTACTCTTATACTAAGCTAAATTCTTACTAAGCTCTTATCCCTAACTAAGTTTGCAAAATAATAAAAGGTTGCTATCTCCTAAACTATGCTACAACTAAATAAGCTAAAACTAAGACGGGATAAGGTAAAAGTATAGGAGAGGAATGGGGATTTCATTTTTTTTTCAAAAAAATTTTGAACAGAAAGGAAAACAAATTACATTTTAAACATTCACACATATTCTTAAGGCTAATTTTTGCTACCTAGAACAAAGAAATGAATCCTATCTATGCATATAACTAATTTTATGAACTACTCAGATAATATTAATTAAGAAAAGTTTTGCAAATATTTTTTGCAAATAAGCTTCTAAATTGTAGTTCTCTTGCTAAAGTTAGTGTATGAATAGGTCAGTACACTTATGCCTATGTTAGAAATGTTAGTAATAATAAGTAAGCCTATATCTTTTGTAAGTCTATTGGTTAAACCATAGACCTTTGTTATATACAATATTTACAAAGAAAATTTTAGAAAGATCTGTCCCTGTACTAACTTACTAAACTAACTAAACTGTCCCTGTGTGTTAGTAAAACTTATTGCTAATGGTTAGTAATTAAAATTACATATGTACATGACATGTCAGGTGATTTGAGTAGAACGGTGTCTGTACCATAGTAAGAGACTTTCTTTTACTAAGGCAGATATACCCTTCTCTCTTAAGTGAAAGTTTATGTTTCACATGTAAATGTGAAGTCAGGAAAATGTTTTATGTGTTGTCTATTGACTTATCCGTGTAATGACGTGTTACATACTTACTCCACCGGAATTCTTTTGCAATTAGCATGTACTGCTTGGATGGAATCTAGTGTTGTGTGCAGTGAGAATTCTGTTGGGTGTAAGTTATCTCTTTTCCAAATACATGTGTCCCACACTGATTCGATGTTCCTCTTCACAGTGTGGATGTCCTCTTTACGATAGATGTATTTGGTCACGGATGTCTTTGTAGTTCTCAGGTTTGCTGTCCTCGTGACGATCTGCGTCGTCAGCAACAAGTGAGATGTTTGATGCACCCGCGCTTGTCAACTTCTGATTTGTGTTGCTTTGATGCACCAGCGCTTGTCACCTTCTGACTTGTGTCAGGAACAAATTTTAAATGTCTATCATATATGATTATTTTCTCTTCTTCTTTTCTTTTATGATTTTAATAAAGATGATTATTATAGGTAACCAAAAAATAAAAGTTCGTGATTAAGACTTTGTGCTTTCATTCATTCGTCGTCATCAGTTTCTAGATCTGGTATTAATCGTAAACGAACTGTTGTGTCTTCTTCCTTCATTGATTCTTTTTCATTATCATAATTATTTACAGATGATTCTTCTAAGTGATTGAGATTGGGATAATCATTTGGGTGTAAAATATGATTGTTTACTGGTTCTTGGTCTACTTCTGCTTCTGATTCATGCTCTGATTGTTGTTCTGTTTGTTGCTCTGTTTCTATAGTCTTATGAATAGATTTTGGATTTACTGAGGACTTCCTTGATTGTTCAGTTGGTGCTAATTGATCTTTGTTTTGCATAGTTTCTGGGTCTTGTGGTCGTTGTTGGGACATGTCTTTAGCTGTCACTACGGCTGCTTTGGTATATCTCTGATTGTCTACTACATATGACGATCCATCTGTGAATAAGGTAATATCAGGGTCTTTCATTGGTTTATCGTCTAAATCAGGTCTTGTTTTATGCATGATGTTAAGTGCATCTTCACAGATGTGTAGACTTTCTCCTTCCAGAGGTAAATCTGGAATCAGAGTTGCAGGATTTATGTTTCTGCACCAGTGAAAAGTTATATTTTCACTAGCCAACAGAATCACTTGGTATCTTGATAATCTCTGAGAAGTGAATGCCTGTAAGTTGGTGTTTCTTAAAGTAGATTCCACTTGGTGTTGGGAAAATACTTTCAGTTTACTCCCTAATACCAAGGATGAAGATTTTCTAATCATGATGGCTACAGCAGCTATGGCTTTTAAACAACTAGGCATACCACAAATCACTGAATCTAACTTAGAGCTGTAGTAAGCAACTGGTCTAAGTCTATTTCCAAATGTTTGTGTGAGAACACTGGAGGCTATCCCTTTGTCTTCATGCACATATAGTAGGAATGGTTTGTCATGATCAGGGATACCTAGGGCTAGAGCTGATAGAGTAAGTGATTTCAATTTCTCTAATGCATGGATATGTTCTTTATTCAGCTTTAACGGTTCTGGAACTTCCTTCTTGGTTAGCTCTATCAGAGGTCTTGCGATGTAAGCATAACCTGGAATCCAGTTTCTACAGAAGCTTGTTATTCCTATGATTGCCCTGAGTTGCTTTTTGGTCTTAGGCAAACTCAAATTTTGTATATCTTGTGTTCTCTTTTTGGAAATTCTTCTGGAGCCTTTCTCTAGGATGAATCCTAAATAATTTACTTTTTCCTTTACAAATTGAAGTTTCGATTTGGATATTTTATGGCCCCTTTTGCCTAGCTCTTTGATCAAGTGTACGCTATCAGTGTAACAGACTTCAGCAGATGGTGACATTAGCAGGATGTCATCAACATAATGTACCATTTTGCTGTCAAGGAATGTTATCGACTCAAGGTCTCTCTGCAGAATTTGGCAAAAGAGTGAAGCTGAATCTGCAAATCCCTGGGGCAAACATGTCCAGAAGACAGATTTACTCTCCCAGGAGAAAGCGAACAGCTTCTGGCTGTCTCTGTGCAGGGGAACAGAGAAGTACGCAGAGCTCAAGTCCAGAACAGTAAACCAAGCAGCTTCAGGTGGAATTGCTGCAATGATTTGCGATGGACTTGGTTCCACGGCATAGGTCTTTTGCACATGGTCATTTATTGCTCTCAGATCTTGAACTAAACGCCATTGAGTCTTTCCATCAGGAGATAATTTTGCTTTCTTTATTGGCATGATTGGTGTATTGTATTGCGAAAATCCATATTTTAATATGCCCTGCTCCAATAAACTCTCTATGATGGGTTTCACTCCTTCTATCACTTCTTGACTAAGTCTGAACTGAGGAATTCTTGGAGGTAAGCCTTCTTTCACCTCTATCTTTACTGGTTCTGCTGACAATATCCTGCCCACCTCATTTGAATTTTTAGCCCACACATAATCTGGAATATCATCTGGAACCTCATAGATGTTATCAGTTGATTGGTATGATGGTTCCTCACTACATGTGTCTAAAAATAAAATGGGATGGTGTTTCAGAGATCTCTTATGTATGTGTAAATAAATTTGTCCATCTGGTTGACATTGGATGGTTGCAGCCAATTTGCATAGAAGATCTCTTCCCAAGAGGTTTGAAGGACATGACGGCATCAATAGGAAAGTGTGTTCAAGAGTCAGAGGTCCAAATTTTAACATTTTGACTTTTAGCTTTGGGACTTGTTGTGCTACCCCAGAAGCTCCTCTTATTCTTAAACTGCCTTGAAATTGACATCCTTCAGGTGGTTCTCGTAGTACAGAACAAGTTGCCCCTGTGTCGAGTAATCCCTCATAGTGTACTCCCCCGATTTCTAAAGTAACTAAGGGTTCTCCACTGTCATTTGACTTCACTGGCACTAAGGGTAATAAAGAATCCTCAGTATTTTGTGTACACTTGTCATTGATTCTGTGTTGCGTATGGTCTTTTGTCTCTAAATCCAAACTTCCTATAGCAGCATTAGGCAAGTTCAGTTTAGAATCAGGATTACAGAAAGCAGGCTTAAAGAGCATACTCTCATTGAGAGCTTGTAAGTCATTGTCACTATTGCAGATTCCATGTTGGCTTTCATTAAGGGCTTCAGAAATGGAAGTTTGATTTGTTCTATCTTCCACTTTGTTCTTTAAAGAATTGTCAAGCCTCAAATCAGCAATCTCTCCTTCAGTAGTCTCCAGGATTGTATGATAGTTAGATTGTGTTCCCTTCAACACTTCAGGTTCAATTACTGATTCATAAGCTGACTGTTGTTCCCTATTTTGCCCTACTGTTTTTGTGACTGACATTAGATGATTTTTATTTTTATCAATCACAGTAACAGTCTCGATGTAATGTTCAGCCACACTGATTGTAGAAGAAGGCAACTGTTCCCTATCTCTTCCCCAAAGTTTAGGATGAAATTCTGTACCTAAGGGGTCGAGAAAGGTGGATTTTGACTTTCCTACACTGCTATCATCTTTTAAATCAGTGGGTCGTTTCTTTAAAATCAAGTTCTTGCCAACCTCTAGACTTTTTTGCTCTTTAACCTCTAACTGTGACCTTGTGTCTAAAGCAATTGCATGGGAAAGAACTGTTGCATCTAATTCTAAACCCATTTGCAAATTTTTTTGATGTGATTCTTTGCAATGGTTTGATTCATGTTTCCCACCCAATGTGTGTGAAATGGAATGAGAAAGCTAATCCCTTATATAATCATCCTCCTTAATGCCAAAGATTTCTTTGCGCATTTGCATTATGTCTTCCCATTGCTCATTATCTACCACAGACCTATGTGTATCCTCTGTGTAGATTACTTTAGACACCTTTTCTATTTTGCCTCGATTTCTCATTTTGCTTCCCCCAATTCTCTTAGACTCTGCCACACCCAAATTACACTGATTGATAGTTTTTAAATTAGAAATCTCGATTCATAATGATTTTTTCGGTTTCGTGCCCATTTGTATATATCTCTCCATATCATCTAACGAAGGTGTTTGACTGTACTTTTTGCATGTGTGATTGCAGCAAGTATCCATATGTTTTTCTTGATTATATCTATTTGATTCATTATTTCTAGCCCACTTTGAATTATAAAATGTTTTTCTATTATCTCTTTGATTATTGGGTTTTGAAAAATCAATTTGTTGCTTATATCTACAAAAACGAATCACATGCCCGATCTTCCCACACAAGTAGCATCGGGGTGCTGATTTTGATTTTGGGGTGCTGTTGGCAGGTTGTCTAAACTGGTTTCTACTCGTTTGAAGAGCAAAATTCTTCACCTCTTCGATTTCTTTCTCCCGTCTGGACTTTTCCAATTGCCTCTTCAAGTCTGCTATGATCTCATCTTTCTCATTGTCAGATTGCCTAGCCATTCTCACTTCTTTCTGTTTGGAATCATGTATATATGCTGCATGATTCCTAATATCCTCCAGTGGTAATGATTCCCACTGTGGACAACTTTGCCTGAAGTAATTTTGTATCAGGATTGAGGTTCCCTTTACAAATTGTCTCCTTATATGATTGATCGTATCCTGGGACTGAGTATCTCTAAGTCCTAATATCGTTTCAGCAGCTTCAATAACTCTGTCTTGAAAACTGCTCGGGTGCTCTTCTTCCCCTTGCCTCAGTTTCTCAAATTTTTGCCATGCATTTGGCCTTTTTGCAAAATTTCTCATTGCTTCGATAAGATCAGCCCTGCATCTTAACAAGTACCTCATGTTGGCGTGTTGAGTGAAATCTAGATCTTGATGTACTAATGGCCATGATTCTAAATTGGGGTTCGTTCTAGTTTCGGTCAGGAATTTTTCCTTTTCCGAGGGAGTGTAAAATTCCCCCAAAAGAAATTCGACATCGTCGAAACTAGGGTTAAAAAGTGTGAACACCCGCTTTAATTCTTTTAAACTTTTATAAGGTTTTTCGTAGAATCTGGGAAAACGGCGTTTTAAAACCTCAATATCACTAGGAGTGAATGCCTTGTACGTTTTGACATGCACTACCCCCTCTCCAGGTTGCACAATAGTCCTGTCTACTATTGGTAGGACAGAGACCACTGCATTCTGTATTGGTTGATCTTTCTCTGTTTCCTTTTTCCCAAAAAATTTTGATTCTACGATTTCAAGTTGTAAGATGGTATGTTTATCGAGTTCATTCCCTTCACGTAATTGCCTCAACACTTGAAACAGTAGTTTTATGTTCTCAACTAGTTCCTTGTTATCATTTCCTTGTTTTGAATCAGATGCCTTATAATAGTTAAACAGATGAGTCAGGACCGCTTTTAAAATTGCCAAAAAATGCCATAGAGCCAGAACAATTGCCACTGCTGTTGGAATGAAGCATATGCATTCAGCTAAAGTGAATGCAAACCATTTATAATAGTCGTAGATTTCAATTAATTGTTGTATCACGTTTGGTACTTTTACGAGCCAAAATGCACACATTCCCTGCATAAAAGACCAAATAAGCAGCGATAGGCTGCTTAATATAAAAATCAATCTTGTGCAATTCATTTTCTTTTCTTTTCTTCAGAAGATAGGTTTCGTATGACTTGGCTCGCCAGATGTAATGTAGGTAATTTGAGGAAAGGTGTTTGGGATAAGGGAAAGTGAAAGGAGGATGTTGGAGACTTGCTAAGTGGGTAATCTCGGTTACAGGTAGGCTGGGATTAAAGGAAATTCAGGGTATAATAGGACTGAAGTCAGGAGTATAACACAGAAGGGAAACAGATCTTTTAGGGAGAAGAGAAATTAAACTAAACAGACAAACACAGCAGGCTTACAGACTGGGACTTAGACTCAAACACAAGCTGAGGGAAATAGACTAGACTGAAATGAACAAACAGGCTTTAGTTAATTTCACAGGAAGGGACCTATTTTGAAGTAACATCTTCCTTCAAGATGGATGCCCAGCTACCCTCTGAGCCCAGAGTATGTTGTCTCTTTCCCTCTTCTCCCCTCTTGATAACTAATAGACAAATTATACTAATTAGGGTTGTTGAAACACAAAAGGGTTTATTTTGTTTGAAGGATGGTTTATTAGGAAGGTGGATCAAAGGAAAGCCCTATCAGTTGTCTCAGGAACCTCAGGTGGGGGAAGGGAAGTAAAGATGGAGTCT
>NW_025394365.1:0-4772 GCF_016433145.1 Gracilinanus agilis
ACACACACACACACACACACACACACACACACACACACACACACACATAGACTCTCTCCACATATATATATATGATAAATCTGTGTGTGCATGTATATATACATATAAAAATGAGAGATAAATATGAATAATATGTTAGCTAAATGGAGATGCAGTCATACAAAATATATTTCTATATTAGTCATGTGAAAGAAAAAAAATAAAAAATGAAACAAACCACATAAAAAAGTGAAAAATAGCCATTCAATTGCCATTTAGAGTTCTTTAGTTCTTTTTCTGGAGGTGGATAGCATTTTTCATCTTCATCAAAATCCTTTGGAATTGTCTTGGATCATTATATTGCTGAGAACAGCTAAGTCATTCACAGAACAATGTATATTAACAGGTCAAAGCAAACATAACTGGAAAGTATCCTCCTCTCCCTTTGATTTTTGAGTCAAGGTAGGATGATCACTCCTTGGAGACATTGTATTAGGGATTCTTGCTCATGTATTGGTTGGACTGAATGGCCTCTGTTCTTTCTGAGAATTCTAGATTCTGTGATATACTTACTACTCCTGCTTCCGTCAACCCCATTAGTAATAACTGACACCGATAGAGGCATATGACATATTTTATTTGTGATTCCTTGAAAACCAAGGGGATTCTTTATACTTCCATGAAACACCAAGTCCTAGCCATTGGCAAGAGGAGCCTGAGATGACAGGATGATTCCTTTTTAGTACCAGCATTTAGCATAGCTAGGAATTGCCTGAAGCCAGATTTGAAAAGGTTTTTAGAGTAGATCTTTCTAATATCTCTTCCCATTCTGGATTCTATGATTTAATGATGTCATTATGCTTGCGATAATCCTCAGAAGCCAACTGGTGGTTTGTCCATTGATGTATTCAGTTTTTTGTATTAATTTGTTTTCAAAGATCAAATGGCAATTGTCCTACCACAAAAATCTTGGCAAAGGCTCTGTTGACCAATTACCTTAAAATAGTCCATTAAAGTGCTTCCATGGCAAGAAGTGGGAATTTTGGGTTCAAAAAACCTGCTTCACAAATACAAGGCAAGGTAGGCTTGATAAGATGTCAGTTTCTGTGAAAAAAAAATCTAAGAGTTAAAACAAACTCAATATAAATGAAATGATAAAGGCCAAAGAAGCAAATAGCATCTGTGTTCAGTTCTGGTAAAAAATTTTAGAAGGTTATTAAGTGCAAGAGCTTCAAGAGGAGGGAAGCTGGAATGGGGCAGGGCCATTGAACTAGGTAGTGATTGAAGGAACTAGAGATCTTTATCCTGCATTAGAGAAGATCTATTTGAGACATGAGAGTTTTGCTCAGGTATGTGAATGGCTTTCTTGAGGGAGATATAATAGACTTGTTCTGTTTAAGCCCATAGAGGAGAACTAGGAGTAATGATTGGTTGAAAGTCAAATTTTAGTTTGAGACTAGGGAAAAAAGAAAAAAAAACCAAACATTTCTAACAATTAGAGCTACACATAAATGGAAAAGGTTTTTGTTGCAAATATTGGATTCACTCTTAAAGAAGGTTTTTTGAGTACAGGCTAGATGATTACATGTTGGATTATGTTATAGTGGAGATACCTTTCTGGTCACAAGAAATGGACTAGAGGGTGGTTGAGGTTCCTTCTTAACTCTCCAGTTTCATAATTCAAATGACATTTATTTCTGTTTCCTCTAAAGCACAAAGTAGGTTTGGTCCAATGGCACCAAGTGACATATAATGTCTCATAATGCTAACTTTTGCTTTTCTACTTGTTTTTCTCAAGGCTATTTTGCTGTGGCTGTTGTTAAGAAGAAAGATGCTGATCTCACATGGGATACACTGAAAGGCAAGAAATCCTGCCACACAGCAGTTGACAGAACTGCTGGCTGGAACATCCCCATGGGCCTGATCTACAACAAAACTCTTTCCTGTGAATTTGGTAAGTTAGTCCTCTGAGGAAACTAATTCTCTGACTTTCTTTAGTAGTTAGAGACTTGGGAAAAGTTATATTGTGAAATCCTTCATTTCTGTGAAGGGTAGGGAGCCCTAAACATTTCTCTACCAATGGAATCAGGTTAAAAGAAGTCAAGGGAAAAAGAAGTCACCAAAGGGGCTAGGTGATGGTGGGGGTTTAAGAATTGACTGTCTATAGATGAACCTTGAGGGTTTTTTTAAAATCACTTTCTCTGTTTATAATGGGCAGTATACCTGCCTATTTAGCCTATTCTGTAAACCTTCAATTCAAGTTCTGAAGTGTTCACCTAAATGAAACAATTATTTCAGTTTTCAAATAGAGGGTTTTAACATGGGAAGTAAAGGCAAGGGAGCAGCTAGGCATCTCAGTGAGTCCGGTTCACAACTGGCCTCAGGTTTCCTAGCTGTGTGACCCTGGGCAAGTCACTTAACCCCTATTGCCTTGTGATTCCCTCTCTTTTGCCTTGGAACCAATTTATACTCTTGATTCTAAGATGTAAAGTAAGGGTTTAAAAAAAAAAGTAAGGTAAGTAGGCTTACATTGACTCAGGTAGAAACGGCTGTCTTTCCTCTATGCAGATAAATACTTTGAACAATCCTGTGCTCCTGGTGCTAAAGAAACTTCCAGTCTCTGTGCCTTATGTATTGGCAGTGAAAATTCACCAAATTTGAATAAGTGCGCTGCTAATAGCAAAGAAGCCTACTATGGCTACAATGGGGCTTTCAGGTAAGTGACTTAACACTAACCCCATTAATAATACCTCAGTCACCAATAGTCTCTTCCCCTTTTTTTTCTTTTTCTAAAAACCCTCATGTTTTGTCTTTGTAACAACTCTAAGACAAAAGGGCAAAGGCTAGACAATTGGGGTTGCAGGGTTTACTTGTCCAGGGTCACAAAGGTGGGAAGCATCTGAGGCAGATTTGAGTCTAGGCCATCTGGACCCCAGGCCTGGCTCTCTATCCACTGTGCCACCTAACTGCCCTTGTTGTTGTTTTTTTACCCCTAACAAACTGATGACCTATCAGTAGTGGGTTCCTTTATTATTTCTCAGTTGGAGTGAAGGCGGTATAGTTTAGAAGTTGGATAGTCAAATGAGAAGGAAACATTGGAAATAAGGCTGGTTCTGGAACCAGAGGACTTTTTTTCCCCACATTCCCTGTCTTACACTCTGATGCTGGGTAAGTTATTTAGATACCCTTGGCCTCAGTTTCCTCATCTGAAAAAAAATAAATGTTGGGGTAAAAGGCTTCTGAGGCTATTCTAGAACTATGTCCTCTTTGCCTCTTTTATCACCATAGAATCTGTCATGGAAACTAGATGGCACAGTGGATGGAGAGCCAGGTCTGGAGTTGGGAAAACCTGGGTTCAAATCTAGTCTCAGATACTTCCTAACTCTGTGATTCTGGCAAGCCACATAATCCAGTTTGCTTAGCCCTTGCCCTTCTGTCCTAGACTTGCTACTAGGGCAGAAGGTAAAGGTTAAAAAAAAAAAAAAAAAAAAAAAGGATGAATGATTAAACCCCAGAATTAGAAGGTAACTTAGTGGTCATCTAATCCAATTTATATCCGAGAAAGAATTCTTTTTATGCCATGCAAAAGGTGATATAGAACTGAAGTGATAGGTAGTTTTTCTCTTCTTGAAGAATTCACTCATTTATGGGATTGATCTAATAATGATCAGAACTTTTTTACTTATCTTCTTTCTCTAACTACTTCTTTCTAATGTCTTTCCTTTGATTCTAGGGCTAAGGGTGAGTTCAATCTTTCTTCCACAATAACAACCCTTCAATCAGGACTTTTTTACTTATATTAAACCCATATATACTTCTTTCTCATGTCCTTCCTTTGGCTCTTCAGCTAAGGACAAGTTTAATCTTCACAATAACAACTCTTTAAATACTTAAAATTAGCTATCAGGTCAACATCTTTTTTTCCAGGTTAAACATTCCTAGTTTTTAAAACTCTTTCACTTATGCTACAGTTTTGAGCCCTCTCAATAAGACAGTTTACTGCTCCCCAACTCCCCTCCCAGATGTCTTATAACTTATTAGCATTCTTTCTAACCTGAACAAAATACTCCAGAAGTGGTCAAATTCAGGCAGGGCACAACAGGATCAACCTGTCCTTCATTCTAGACCCAATTCACGTCTCTCTGTGTCAACTCATTTTATAGTTAAGAAAACTTTCATTTTATTCTTTATCTCTGAAAGGAATAAACCTAATAGTGGGATCTTTGGATTAAAGAGCAAGAACATTTTAGTGATTTTCTTTGCAGAATTCCAAATTATTTTCTGTAGAATGTTTGGAACAATTTGCAGTTCTATCAACAAAGAATCAGTATACCCACAACTCCTTCACATTGAATATTCTCATTTTTGGTTATTTTTGCCAGTTTCCTAGTGAAATCTCAGGGTTTTTTTTGTTTTTGTTTTTTTTTTTTGCTTTGATTTCATTTACTTTGTTAGTTTGTAGTTCTCTGTAAACTGATTTGGAGCAATTTCTCATGTCATTATTAATAGTTTGAAATTCTTCTGAAAGGAATTTGTTTATGTACTTTGATCACTCGTTCATTGGGGAATGGCTTTTGGATATATATATATATATATATATATATATATGTTAGTTTCCTCTGTATCTTGGATATGAGAACCATATCAGAGATATTACATGCAAAGATTTTGTATGTGCAAACAGAAAAGGTTGATCACTTCCCTTACCCTTGTTATATTAATTCCCTTCAGACAAAAGATTTTCAAACTCATTTAACTGAAGAATATCTGTTATTTCTTTGGTGGTTGCCTTG
>NW_025394365.1:4954-11412 GCF_016433145.1 Gracilinanus agilis
ATATATATATATATATATATATATATGTTAGTTTCCTCTGTATCTTGGATATGAGAACCATATCAGAGATATTACATGCAAAGATTTTGTATGTGCAAACAGAAAAGGTTGATCACTTCCCTTACCCTTGTTATATTAATTCCCTTCAGACAAAAGATTTTCAAACTCATTTAACTGAAGAATATCTGTTATTTCTTTGGTGGTTGCCTTGATCCTTTGTTTCAGAAGTCTCCCCTTAACTATAGAGGTGAAAGGTATGAGGGTAGGTTGTTACTATTATCTACCAAGACCCATTATGGGTAGTTAGATAACACTGAGATTCCGAAGAAACAAGAAAACAGAACTATTAATAAACAAAACTCTGATAATGAAATAAAGCCAAGAATCTAGTTCTGGTATTGAATCCCAGGTAGGGAAAAAATTGCAAATATGGAGAGAGCCATCTCTAATTTTTGTTTACTTTTAGTAATCTTGCTGTGTGGTTGTCGTTACCACATTTTAAAACACTATTCCACTCTTATGCAATTTTATGAGTATTCACAAGTCAAATAGAAATTTTAAAGCCAAAATTCTAAATCTGAAACACCAAAGTGTGATGAATGGGAATATATTTCTACTCTCCCTTCTCATTCTCACCTCTTTTTCCCCACTCTGCACTCCCATTACTGGCTTATGTAAGACAAGAAAATGGAAACTACTGTGAATCATCTCACAAAAAGTGCTATTGCATTCAAGATCTTGCTAATTTTTTACAATGCTTGTAGATAACAAACAATTCTGCCTTTCTCATCAAATAGTTTATAATCTTGTTAGATTTGGGAATAAAAGTGCTTGGATAATAGAAGTTTAAAAAATTTAATTCACCCTCTGTTCCTTAGTATTATCAGTAGTTGGAATCAAAACTTTTGTTTTAGACATCTAATAGACAGACTCCCCTAAAAATGGAAGTAAAGGTTTCTGTCACTGCTAAAATTATACAAGGACAATTCTCTTACCCCAACAAAATGAATGGAAATGTTTATTTTTTTTTCTATCCTGATACCCCAGGGATGGATTGTAAATTGCGTTATTGAAAATGAACATAGGAAAGATTATATGAATATGGTGGTTTTGACATAGCATGTCAGAAAGAGCACAGGTTCTGGAATCAGAGGATCTTTATTCAAATCCTGTCTATTGCTTTCTTGTCACTTAAACTTTCCTGAGTCTGTTTCCTTATCCATAGCATAAAGAGATTAGATTAGTTGATCTCTAAGAGTCCTGCCAGCTCTAAAGTCCTTAATCCTATAAAGGAAAGGCATGTGACTCTGAAAAAGATTTATTTTCAAGGAAGAGGATCTGAATGATGACTTGCTTTGATCTGACTGTCTCTCATCTTTTGTAGATGCCTGGTTGAGGGAGGTGGAGATGTTGCCTTTGTGAAAGAAAGTATTGTCCTGGAGAATACAAATGGTATGTGATTAACTATATATTTTTAAACCCTTGCCTTCTCTCTTAGTATGATTTCTGAGAATTAAGGGCTAGGCAATGGAGGTTAAGAGACTTGCCCAGGGTAACATAGTTAGAAAGTATCTGATTTGAACTAAGGTTCTCCCATCTCCAGGCCTGGTGCCCTATCTACTGGGCTACCTAGCTGCCCTGATTAACTGTATTTTTGACTGCCCATATAATCTTATTCTCCAGTGAGTAAGCACCCTTGATGAAAGTGAGTTAGACACAGGAGAAATTCTGATAACCTCTGGGCTCCAGGTATGATTTTATTCCAGTGAACCATTAAGTCTTTCCCATTTATAAGACAGGACTGAGGGTGGACCTTCACACCAAATTTTCACAATTTAGTTCAACAAATATTGACTGTACATATGGTATGCAGAGCACTAGGCTAGGGAAGCAGTGATCTATATTGTAACAAGACACCAGTTTATTCAATTTTCAATTGAATATCCAATATTCAATTATATTCAATTATATCAATGTATAAAGTACAGATAAGATTCAGAACTTTGAGGAGGATAATTTTGGGAGCTGATTGGAGGATGGACTGGAGTGGGGACAGATGAGTGGCATGATTAGTTCAGGTTGAATTTAAGGAGTCTATAGGAAGTCTGATTGAGATGTCTAGTAGGTCATTAAAGATTCAAACCTGGAGGACAGCAGAGAGGTTAGGGCTGGATAAAGAAATTTGAAGATCATCAACATAGAGATGATCATTGAATCTATGGCAGCTGATGAAAGAAGAGGGTTCAGGACAGAATCCTTTAGAATACATGAGGTTAGAGGGCATGGCCTGGAGATAGAAGGAGAATAAGCAGAGAATAGTGTCATTAAAACCAAGAGAGAAGGAAGAAGTCTCAAAGAGAAGAGGGTGAATATTTCAGAAGTGGTACTTAAGCTCAGGGCATCTTGATTCCTAATAATAATAACACTGGCAATAACTATAATGAAAGTTAGCATTTATTTTGCATTTTAACCACCAAATATCTGGTGTAGATAATTGTTGGGTTGTTTTAATCATGTCTGATTCTTTGTGACTCTGGGGTTTTCTTGACAAAGATGCTAGAATGGTTTGCCATTTCTTCATCCAGCTCATTTTATAGATAAGGAACTGAGGCAAACAGGGTAAAGTGACTTGCCCAGGATCACATAACTAATAAGTGCCTGAAGTCAGATTTGAACTCATGAAGATGAGGTTTTTTTGACTTCAGGCCCAGTGGATATTCTCTATCCACTATGCCACCTTAGTTTTCCTTTATAGACATTTAGTGCTATAAACTTCAGAGATCAGTGTGGCCTGGGGCTCTATACTAGATGAGTCTAAGAATGGATGGACAGAGAGGTGGTTCATTGGTTAGAGAGCCAGGTCTGGAGATAGGATTTCTTGGGTTCAAGTCTGGCCTCACACTTCCTAGCTGTGTGACCCTGGGCATGCCACCTAACACCCCATTGCCTATCTTTTACCACAATTCTGCCCTAGAAACTAATACATAGTCTTGATTCTAAGATGGAAGGTAATGGTTTTAAAAAGAATTGCATGGAGAAAGAGAAAGGAAATAAGACAAAGAAGAGGCCCCATGACAGTAGAAAGAGCACTGGACCTGGAATCAGAGACCCTGGGTTTTTACATCCCAGTTCTCATGATCACCGACTGCCTTTTGGACTTTGTGCTCTGTTTCCCTTCGTCTTAGTTTCCTTATCTGTTCAGTGAGAGAGTTGGTTTAGATAGCCTTTGACACCACCTCCAGCTCTAAGTCTCCCTGTGATTTATTGCCTAGAGAGGTAACAGTAGGAACTGTAGGAGGGAGGTGTGAAAACACAAAGTCTATGCAGGAGATGTTGACATAAAGGAATAGTGGGAGACTACAACAGTCCCTGCCAAACATATAGACTTGCTAGTCTTCCACAGAGGTAGCTGACCATTCACATGTTAGTCAGAACCATTTGAATGAATGAATGAATTCTCCTAGGGACTGAGGGAACATAGATTTAGGTTATCTAATCCTTCTCCTTCATTTAACTGTCTTGGAAACAGGTTCAGTGGAGTTTTACATCATGCCCAAGATCACAGAGGTTATTATAGATAGTACAGTCAGGATTTGAATCTGGATTCTCAGACTCTTGAGTCCAGAGCACTCTTTCCACTGTATATATTTTCCTTCTAGTAGCGTGACAAGGGATAGATAAAAAGGGAAAAGACTGATAATGAAATCTATGCTCCTATAATGAGTGTGCATTAGTACACAGACATAACAATATTTATTGAAAGTTTGTGAATCAGTTTCCAAAAGTGACTCCCCAAAAGAATTTTGTCCCCAAGGGGAATTTAGCCAATGAGGTATAAAGGCTAGTGCTTGATGTTGGGGAAAGCAGCCAGAAGGTTCAGGTTTTTTTTTCTTTATTAATATGAAGAGATATTTGGAAACAGAAGAACAAATTTTAGTTTGGAAGAAAAGAAGTTCTTTTTGGAGTCAAAACCAGTGACTGGTTTGACCTTCAGGAAAATGTAAGATGAGTGGAGGTGGTCAAGAGAGGAGGTTGAATTCTACCCCTGGGAGTCAGTAGACTTTTTCTTCTTTCCCTACATTATCATGGCATCATGGCACAGATGGATAAATTTTTATAAAGCAGTAAATTTTTTCAATCCATATGTTCTCATCATTATATAGCTGATAGCCTAAGGATGAATGATGAGCTGAAATCAAAGTAGTACTACCCTCACTAGTCATCTTTATTCTCTTTTCAGGAAAGAGTACAGAGAAGTGGGCAGCAAACCTGAAGAAAGATGACTTTAGGTTATTATGTTTAGATGGAACCCAGAAGGAGGTGACTAATTTTGAGGAATGTCATCTGGCTAAGGCACCAAATCACGCTGTTGTTTCGCGGAGCGATAAGGCCGACTTTGTCCGCCAGGTGCTATTGCGCCAACAGGTCTGTATAAGTCAGGGCCTGCCATCCCTTTTCTTACTTAACTGGACTCCAATCAAAATTAAAGTAAAATATATCAAATCAAATCAAATCGATCAAATTAAAAGGATCCAGAACCCAGTCACCTTACCATGCTTCTACTTGAATCTGAAAGCAGATTGATTATAGCCATATGTTAATGCTATTGCTTTGTCTCAAGCTTTGATGTAAACAGAAAGGAAGGACATACAAGTGCCCAGTGTGATTCTCTGTGAGTGAGCTTTCTGACTCAAGAACAGAGACGTATGAAGTTTTTCAACCTCTATTTCTTCCTGAGCTTTGACTTTTGACTTTGGGGAGCTTAATTGTACCCACCCTAGCTCACTTATTTCTCTGCTTCATAGAGGTGAGAGTGAGAGTGCAGCTTGATTATTGGCTGGCCTGGGCATGGATTGTGTAAAAATATTTGGTTTTGTCCTTGTTGATGTGCTGTTTAACTAATCTCTATGAGCACTGGTAGAACAACCCAGCACTGGGTATGTGGAAAACTAAACTCAAGACATCACAAGAATGACAAACCAATGAACAAGTGATGGAAGGCCTTTACTTGTACATTGGTGGAGCAGGGAGCTGCCTAATTGAAGGAAGATCCTGAAAAGTCCCTCTACTTTCAAAAGATACCTTTGCCACTTGGATGGTGATCCCACCATGTACTCCTGTAGATACAGGCATTTTACCTCTAGGACTGCCTTTTAGAATTTCCCCTAAGTCAGATAATGCATTAAGCAGGAATCCTTCTGCACTCCACGAGACAGAAGTGTGTGGCTGTCAAAATAAGGCTATACGGAGAAGGAATGGAGGACATGTAGGTTTGGATGGATGGTGGAGGTGGTGTTGGTAGTATCAGGAAGGGGAAATGTAGACAAAACAAAGGGAAAGATGCCAGGGGTTAATTGGGATTGCTTTGAAGCTTCCCTCAAGTCTGATCCTGAGCAAACACCATTTTTTGCTGTTTCTCCATGGATTCCTGCTGATAGTATGTCTATTTCTTTGATCCAGGAACGTTTTGGAACCCTCGGAGAGGAAAAAGATAATTTTAGTCTTCTCCCCAAAACCAAAAACCTCCTATTCAAGGATAACACTGAGTGCTTGGCAAAACTCCCAGAAGGCATTACCTATGAAACATTCTTAGGACAAGAATATGTCACAGCTGTTGGTTCTCTGAAGAAATGCTCAACTTCTAGTAAGTAGAAAGAAACTGCATTGGGGAAACAGGGAACAACAATCAGATGGATTTTTTTTTAAAACCTATCCTTTCTGTCTTAGTATCAATTCCAAGGCAGAAGAGTGATAAGGGCTAGGCAATTGGGGTTAAGTGACTTATCTAGGGTCACACAGGTAGGAAGTGTTTAAGACCAGATTTGAACCCAGGTCCTTCCATCTCCAAGCCAGGATCTTTATTCACTGAGCCACCTACCTGCCCCAAGATAATATTTGTAAAGGGCTTAATACAGTGTCTGGCACAAAGCAGTCACTTAATAAATGCCTATTCCCACCCTTATGTAGAGAAAAACTAGAGAGGAAAGTGGAGAGACACAAGAGGGAGGCTTCCTCTTCTTCTCTGCTCCCTCCACTACTTTTGGTCAATAGGAAAATATAATAATCCTTAGAAAACATCAAAAGAGCTGGGTGCTACAACATAGTCGGTCACAGAAAGAAAGAGAGCTTGATTCAGAAGAGAAGGGAAGTGGACTGGCTAGGCTTTGGGGCATCCAAGAGAAAGAGGGGCATTTGCCAAGAAAGTCCAGCAGACATGGGAAGAAATGTCCTGCAAGTTTCCACTTGTGGGAAGCTCTGGAGCCCTACAGCTTCTGCACCCCTACTCCTCCTAGGCCTTCTACTGCCTCTGATTAAGCTGGAACCACCAGCCCTGGCCCATTGGAAGCAGCTCCAGGGACTGAAGGAAAGGATGGACCAGATGACATTTCTGGCTTCCCTCCAGTGCTAAAAGTGTGTGTGTGTGTGTGTGTGTGTGTGTGTGTGTGTGTGTGTGTGTG